>NC_056440.1:73751388-73985927 GCF_018296145.1 Oncorhynchus tshawytscha | reverse complement strand
TCCTCCTCCCAACAGAAGGGCCTGCTCTGCTCCTCCTCCCAACATGAGGGCCTTCTCTGCTCCTCCTCCCAACAGTAGGGCCTGCTCTGCTCCTCCTCCCAACAGTAGGGCCTGCTCTGCTCCTCCTCCCAACAGAAGGGCCTGCTCTGCTCCTCCTCCCAACATGAGGGCCTTCTCTGCACCTCCTCCCAACATGAGGGCCTGCTCTGCTCCTCCTCCCAACAGTAGGGCCTGCTCCTCCTCCCAACATGAGGGCCTGCTCTGCTCCTCCTCCCAACATGAGGGCCTTCTCTGCTCCTCCTCCCAACAGTAGGACCTGCTCTGCTCCTCCTCCCAACAGTAGGACCTGCTCTGCTCCTCCTCCCAACGAGGGCCTGCTCTGCTCCTCTTCCCAACAGTACGGCCTGCTCTGCCCCTCCTCCCAACAGTAGGACCTGCTCTGCCCCGCCCCCAACAGTAGGGCCTGCTCTGCCCCTCCTCCCAACAGTAGGACCTGCTCTGCCCTGCCCCCCCCCCAACAGTAGGGCCTGCTCTGCCCCTCCTCCCAACAGTAGGACCTGCTCTGCACCTCCTCCCAAGGGTAGGACCTGCTCTGCCCCTCATCCCAACATGAGGGCCTGCTCTGCCCCTCCTCCCAACATGAGGGCCTGCTTTGCCCCTCCTCCCAACATGAGGGCCTGCTCTGCTCCTCCTCCCAACAGTAGGGCCTGCTCTGCTCCTCCTCCCAACAGTAGGGCCTGCTCTGCTCCTCCTCCCAACAGTAGGGCCTGCTCTGCTCCTCCTCCCAACAGTAGGGCCTGCTCTGCTCCTCCTCCCAACAGTAGGACCTGCTCTGCCCCTCCTCCCAACAGTAGGACGTGCTCTGCCCCTCCTCCCAACAGTACGGCCTTCTCTGCTCCTCCTCCCAACAGTACGGCCTGCTCTGCCCCTCCTCCCAACAGTAGGGCCTGCTCTGCTCCTCCTCCCAAAAGTAGGGCATGCTCTGCTCCTCCTCCCAACATGAGGGCCTACTCTGCACCTCCTCCCAACAGTAGGGCCTGATCTGCTCCTCCTCCGAACAGTAGGGCCTGCTCTGCTCCTCCTCCCAACAGTAGGGCCTGCTCTGCTCCTCCTCCCAACAGTAGGGCCTTCTCTGCTCCTCCTCCCAACAGTAGGGCCTTCTCTGCTCCTCCTCCCAACAGTAGGACCTGCTCTGCTCCTCCTCCCAACAGTAGGGCCTGCTCTGCCCCTCCTGCCAACATGAGGGCCTGCTCTGCCCCTCCTCCCAACAGTAGGACCTGCTCTGCTCCTCCTCCCAACAGTAGGACCTGCTCTGCCCCTCCTGCCAACATGAGGGCCTGCTCTGCTCCTCCTCCCAACAGTAGGGCCTGCTCTGCTCCTCCTCCCAACATGAGGGCCTGCTCTGCTCCTCCTCCCAACATGAGGGCCTACTCTGCTCCTCCTCCCAACAGTAGGGCCTGCTCTGCTCCTGCTCCCAACATGAGGGCCTATTCTGCTCCTCCTCCCAACATGAGGGCCTATTCTGCTCCTCCTCCCAACAGTAGGGCCTGCTCTGCTCCTCCTCCCAACAGTAGGGCCTGCTCTGCTCCTCCTCCCAACAGTAGGGCCTGCTCTGCTCCTCCTCCCAACAGTAGGGCCTGCTCTGCTCCTCCTCCCAACAAGAGGGCCTACTCTGCTCCTCCTTCCAACAGTAGGGCCTGCTCTGCCCCTCCTCCCAACAGTAGCACCTGCTCTGCCCCTCCTCCCAACAGTAGGGCCTGCTCTGCTCCTCCTCCCAACATGAGAGCCTACTCTGCTCCTCCTCCCAACAGTAGGGCCTGATCTGCTCCTCCTCCCAACAGTAGGGCCTGATCTGCTCCTCCTCCCAACAGTAGGGCCTGATCTGCTCCTCCTCCCAACAGTAGGGCCTGCTCTGCTCCTCCTCCCAACAGTAAGGCCTGCTCTGCTCCTCCTCCCAACAGTAGGGCCTGCTCTGCTCATTCTCCCAACAGTAGGGCCTGCTCTAGCTCATTCTCCCAACATGAGGACCTGCTCTGCTCCTCCTCCCAACAGTAGGGCCTGCTCTGCTCCTCCTCCCAACAGTAGGGCCTGCTCTGCTCCTCCTCCCAACAGTAGGGCCTGCTCTGCTCCTCCTCCCAACAGTAGGGCCTGCTCTGCCCCTCCTCCCAACATGAGGGCCTTCTCTGCTCCTCCTCCCAACAGTAGGGCCTTCTCTGCTCCTCCTCCCAACAGTAGGGCCTTCTCTGCTCCTCCTCCCAACAGTACGGCCTGCTCTGCCCCTCCTCCCAACAGTAGGGCCTGCTCTGCTCCTCCTCCCAACAGTAGGGCCTGCTCTGCTCCTCCTCCCAACAGTAGGGACTGCTCTGCTCCTCCTCCCAACAGTAGGGCCTGCTCTGCTCCTCCTCCCAACAGTAGGGCCTGCTCTGCTCCTCCTCCCAACAGTAAGGGCCTGCTCTGCTCCTCCTCCCAACAGTAAGGCCTGCTCTGCTCCTCCTCCCAACAGTAGGGCCTGCTCTGCTCCTCCTCCCAACAGTAGGGCCTGCTCTGCTCCTCCTCCCAACAGTAGGGCCTGCTCTGCTCCTCCTCCCAACAAGAGGGCCTACTCTGCTCCTCCTTCCAACAGTAGGGCCTGCTCTGCCCCTCCTCCCAACAGTAGCACCTGCTCTGCCCCTCCTCCCAACAGTAGGGCCTGCTCTGCTCCTCCTCCCAACATGAGAGCCTACTCTGCTCCTCCTCCCAACAGTAGGGCCTGATCTGCTCCTCCTCCCAACAGTAGGGCCTGATCTGCTCCTCCTCCCAACAGTAGGGCCTGATCTGCTCCTCCTCCCAACAGTAGGGCCTGCTCTGCTCCTCCTCCCAACAGTAAGGCCTGCTCTGCTCCTCCTCCCAACAGTAGGGCCTGCTCTGCTCATTCTCCCAACAGTAGGGCCTGCTCTAGCTCATTCTCCCAACATGAGGACCTGCTCTGCTCCTCCTCCCAACAGTAGGGCCTGCTCTGCTCCTCCTCCCAACAGTAGGGCCTGCTCTGCTCCTCCTCCCAACAGTAGGGCCTGCTCTGCTCCTCCTCCCAACAGTAGGGCCTGCTCTGCCCCTCCTCCCAACATGAGGGCCTTCTCTGCTCCTCCTCCCAACAGTAGGGCCTTCTCTGCTCCTCCTCCCAACAGTAGGGCCTTCTCTGCTCCTCCTCCCAACAGTACGGCCTGCTCTGCCCCTCCTCCCAACAGTAGGGCCTGCTCTGCTCCTCCTCCCAACAGTAGGGCCTGCTCTGCTCCTCCTCCCAACAGTAGGGACTGCTCTGCTCCTCCTCCCAACAGTAGGGCCTGCTCTGCTCCTCCTCCCAACAGTAGGGCCTGCTCTGCTCCTCCTCCCAACAGTAAGGCCTGCTCTGCTCCTCCTCCCAACAGTAGGGCCTGCTCTGCTCATTCTCCCAACAGTAGGGCCTGCTCTAGCTCATTCTCCCAACATGAGGACCTGCTCTGCTCCTCCTCCCAACAGTAGGACCTGCTCTGCTCCTCCTCCCAACAGTAGGGCCTGCTCTGCTCCTCCTCCCAACAGTAGGGCCTGCTCTGCTCCTCCTCCCAACAGTAGGGCCTGCTCTGCTCCTCCTCCCAACAGTAGGGCCTGCTCTGCTCCTCCTCCCAACAGTAGGGCCTGCTCTGCTCCTCCTCCCAACAGTAGGGCCTTCTCTGCTCCTCCTCCCAACAGTAGGGCCTTCTCTGCTCCTCCTCCCAACAGTAGGGCCTGCTCTGCTCCTCCTCCCAACAGTAGGGCCTGCTCTGCTCCTCCTCCCAACAGTAGGGCCTGCTCTGCTCCTCCTCCCAACAGTAGGGCCTGCTCTGCTCCTCCTCCCAACAGTAGGGCCTGCTCTGCTCCTCCTCCCAACAGTAGGGCCTGCTCTGCTCCTCCTCCCAACAGTAGGGCCTGCTCTGCTCCTCCTCCCAACAGTAGGGCCTGCTCTGCTCCTCCTCCCAACAGTAGGGCCTGCTCTGCTCCTCCTCCCAACAGTAGGGCCTGCTCTGCTCCTCCTCCCAACAGTAAGGCCTGCTCTGCTCCTCCTCCCAACAGTAGGGCCTGCTCTGCTCATTCTCCCAACAGTAGGGCCTGCTCTAGCTCATTCTCCCAACATGAGGACCTGCTCTGCTCCTCCTCCCAACAGTAGGACCTGCTCTGCTCCTCCTCCCAACAGTAGGACCTGCTCTGCTCCTCCTCCCAACAGTAGGGCCTGCTCTGCTCCTCCTCCCAACAGTAGGGCCTTCTCTGCTCCTCCTCCCAACAGTAGGACCTGCTCTGCTCCTCCTCCCAACAGTAGGGCCTGCTCTGCCCCTCCTGCCAACATGAGGGCCTGCTCTGCCCCTCCTCCCAACAGTAGGACCTGCTCTGCTCCTCCTCCCAACAGTAGGGCCTGCTCTGCTCCTCCTCCCAACAGTAGGGCCTGCTCTGCTCCTCCCAACAGTAGGGCCTGCTCTGCTCCTCCTCCCAACACTAGGGGCTGCTCTGCTCCTTCTTCCGACAGTAAGGCCTGCTCTGCTCCTCCTCCCAACAGTAGGGCCTGCTCTGCTCATTCTCCCAACAGTAGGGCCTGCTCTAGCTCATTCTCCCAACATGAGGACCTGCTCTGCTCCTCCTCCCAACAGTAGGACCTGCTCTGCTCCTCCTCCCAACAGTAGGACCTGCTCTGCTCCTCCTCCCAACAGTAGGGCCTGCTCTGCTCCTCCTCCCAACAGTAGGGCCTTCTCTGCTCCTCCTCCCAACAGTAGGACCTGCTCTGCTCCTCCTCCCAACAGTAGGGCCTGCTCTGCCCCTCCTGCCAACATGAGGGCCTGCTCTGCCCCTCCTCCCAACAGTAGGACCTGCTCTGCTCCTCCTCCCAACAGTAGGGCCTGCTCTGCTCCTCCTCCCAACACGAGGGCCTGCTCTGCTCCTCCCAACAGTAGGGCCTGCTCTGCCCCTCCTGCCAACATGAGGGCCTGCTCTGCCCCTCCTCCCAACAGTAGGACCTGCTCTGCTCCTCCTCCCAACAGTAGGGCCTGCTCTGCTCCTCCTCCCAACACTAGGGGCTGCTCTGCTCCTTCTTCCGACAGTAAGGCCTGCTCTGCTCCTCCTCCCAACAGTAGGGCCTGCTCTGCTCATTCTCCCAACAGTAGGGCCTGCTCTAGCTCATTCTCCCAACATGAGGACCTGCTCTGCTCCTCCTCCCAACAGTAGGACCTGCTCAGCTCCTCCTCCCAACAGTAGGACCTGCTCTGCTCCTCCTCCCAACAGTAGGGCCTGCTCTGCTCCTCCTCCCAACAGTAGGGCCTTCTCTGCTCCTCCTCCCAACAGTAGGACCTGCTCTGCTCCTCCTCCCAACAGTAGGGCCTGCTCTGCCCCTCCTGCCAACATGAGGGCCTGCTCTGCCCCTCCTCCCAACAGTAGGACCTGCTCTGCTCCTCCTCCCAACAGTAGGGCCTGCTCTGCTCCTCCTCCCAACACGAGGGCCTGCTCTGCTCCACCCAACAGTAGGGCCTGCTCTGCTCCTCCTCCCAACACTAGGGGCTGCTCTGCTCCTTCTTCCGACAGTTGAAAGTGGAGTCCCAAGTTGAAACTGAACCTAAACTACACCTAAACTAATTTCACACACACAACAGATGAAATAAATTAAGTAAAGTATGATGTGGAAAAGGGGTGAGTTGATGACCGAGGGGAAGCAAAAGAAGTTTACTAATGTAATCACCAATTGTAAATGAAGAACAGGGAGGGCCATTCTATTGTATTGATCCATTCTAATCATCATCATCATCATCATCTCAAAATGGTATGTTCCCTATATCAGCAAAACAAATCCAACCAGTCTTATGAGACTACTCTGGACAACTTGGACGCTACACAGTGAGAGGTAATTGTTGAACGGCTTTCAATCTCTGGGAAAATATCCACATCTCGCAGCAGGCACAAGTTTCAGAGAATGTGGTGATGAGGCTTGTGGAACCTTATGTTAGCAAGGGGAGAACTGTCACCATAGACAATTACTTCACTTCACTGTCATTGGCGAACAAGTTGCTTGCAAAGAAAACAAGTATGGCAGGCACTATGAACAAACAGATATGGGAGCACCCTGCCTCTGCACAAAATAAGAAACCTGCACAGCTGTTGTACTCAACAACAGTGCTGAAGAATGACAAGACAACAGGACACAAGCAAGAGAAAACCGGATACTATTACGCACTACAACCAAACAAAGGTATGTCCAAGTGTGTCAAGCAAGTGAAAGTTTAAAAAATTGTGTCAACTGTTAGGACAAGGGATAATAGCTAAATGAAACCCAACTGATGAAGTACGAGCTGACAATAATTGTTTATTTTTGACTACTGTCATATTAACATATATTCATTGTAATGTCATTATTGCTGTTGTGCCAAGTTTCACTATTTATCAAGACCACTTGGTGCCTATAATGATGTTCAGGCTACTGATGTTGTCATCATTTGATCATGTGTCTTTTGACCCTACTTCTAATGATGTTCAGGCTACTGATGTTGTCATCATTTGATCGTGTGTCTTTTGACCCTACTTCTAAATGATGTTCAGGCTACTGATGTTGTCATCATTTGATCGTGTGTCTTTTGACCCTACTTCTAAATGATGTTCAGGCTACTGATGTTGTCATCATTTGATCGTGCGTCTTTTGACCCTACTTCTTGGTGGTTGGGGTATTTTCTTTTGTCTTTCTAAAAATAAGCTGTTGCCATGCTCCTAAGCATATGCTTTCTGTTTCATAGATGTAACAAAGCACTAAACAAATAAAATGTATTCAAAACTATTGTGCTTGAGCATCACAGTAAAGGAAAATGCTGTGTAATTTGAAATAAAATACAAATCAGATCATCGTGTTTCCCAAGGCCTTCATTAACACAACCAAATGATCATTTTTGCTATAACATGAAATATATTAATTACACTGTTAGAATGTTGCAGTCAAAATGACTGCTCATTAGCTTGAAGGGCGGTGCGGTTCTAGCGGTTCTAGTGTTTAAAAGACGACATCATTCAACCTTCAGAGATTTCCATATCAAAGGTTGATCTTTGTCAGAGCATCTGGAGAGGCAGGGGTCAGGTAAGGTACAGTACGTCTGAAGTGTTTAATGGAAATGTTTGGTCTGAAGTACTGAGCGACTTCCTCTCCTCCCAGTCTGAATGATTTGTAGTGTGACTCCAGTCCAGACACTTCCTCCTGCCTGATCACTAGGCTATATGTCTTCCTGTTACTGCGTGCAGGGGTGGAGGTTGGCCTAAGGCACGTGTCAAACTCATTCCACAAAGGGCCAAGTGTCTGCAGGTTTTCCCTCCACCTTTGTACTTGATTGATTAATTAAGGTCACTGATGAGTAAGGAACTCCCCTCACCTGGTTGTCTAGGTCTTAATTGAAAGGAAAGCACCAAAAAACACAGACACTCAGACTCCGTGGAATGAGTTTGACACCCCTGGCCTAAGACCTGATTCCAGCTGTCTCTGTCACACACACACACACACACACAACCTTGTGGGGGGACACAATTCAGTCCCATTCAAACTCTTATTTTCCCTAACCCCTAATCCTAAACCTAACCCGTACTCAATGTAAATAGTCTGGGTGGCCATTCGATTAGTTTAGTTGTTCAGCAGTCTTATGGCTTGTGGGTAGAAGCTGTTAAGAAGCCTTTTGGTCTAAGACTTGGCGAACCGGTACCGCTTGCAGTGCGGAAGCAGAGAGAACAGTTCATGACTTGGTTGCCTGGAGTCTGAAAATTCTTTGGGCCTTCTTCAGACACCAAATCAAATCAAATTTTATTTGTCACATACACATGGTTAGCAGATGTTAATGTGAGTGTAGCGAAATGCTTGTGCTTCTAGTTCCGACAATGCAGTAATAACGAACAAGTAATCTAACTAACAATTCCAAAAAAACTACTGTCTTATAACACAGTGTAAGGGGATAAAGAATATGTACATAAGGATATATGAATGAGTGATGGTACAGAGCAGCATAGGCAAGATACAGTAGATGATATCGAGTACAGTATATACATATGAGATAAGTATGTAAACCAAGTGGCATAGTTAAAGTGGCTAGTGATACATGTATTACATAAGGATGCAGTCGATGATATAGAGTACAGTATCAACGTATGCATATGAGATGAATAATGTAGGGTAAGTAACATTATATAAGGTAGCACCACCAAGTACAGTGGGGCAAAAAAGTATTTAGTCAGCCACCAATTGTGCAAGTTCTCACACTTAAAAAGATGAGAGAGGCCTGTAATTTTCATCATAGGTACACTTCAACTATGACAGACAAAATGAGAAAAAAAAATCCAGAAAATCACATTGTAGGATTTAATATGAATTTATTTGCAAATTATGGTGGAAAATAAGTATTTGGTCACCTACAAACAAGCAAGATTTCTGGCTCTCACATACCTGTCTTGTTCTTCTTTAAGAGGCTCCTCTGTTCTCCACTCGTTACTTGTATTAATGGCACCTGTTTGAACTTGTTATCAGTATAAAAGACCTGTCCACAACCTCAAACAGTCACACTCCAAACTCCACTATGGCCAAGACCAAAGAGCTGTCAAAGGACACCAGAAACAAAATTGTAGACCTGCACCAGGCTGGGAAGACTGAATCTGCAATAGGTAAGCAGCTTGGTTTGAAGAAATCAACTGTGGGAGCAATTATTAGGAAATGGAAGACATACAAGACCACTGATAATCTCCCTCGATCTGGGGCTCCACGCAAGATCTCACCCCGTGGGGTCAAAATGATCACAAGAACGGTGAGCAAAAATCCCAGAACCACACGAGGGGACCTAGTGAATGACCTGCAGAGAGCTGGGACCAAAGTAACAAAGCCTACCATCAGTAACTCAAATCCTGCAGTGCCAGACGTGTCCCCCTGCTTAAGCCAGTACATGTCCAGGCCCGTCTGAAGTTTGCTAGTGAGCATTTGGATGATCCAGAAGAAGATTGGGAGAATGTCATATGGTCAGATGAAACCAAAATATAACTTTTTAAAAACTCAACTCGTCATGTTTGGAGGACAAAGAATGCTGAGTTGCATCCAAAGAACACTATACCTACTGTGAAGCATGGGGGTGGAAACATCATGCTTTGGGGCTGTTTTTCTGCAAAGGGACCAGGACAACTGATCCGTGTAAAGGAAAGAATGAATGGGGCCATGTATCGTGAGATTTTGAGTGAAAACCTCCTTCCATCAGCAAGGGCATTGAAGATGAAACGTGGCTGGGTCTTTCAGCATGACAATGATCCCAAACACACCGCCCGGGCAACGAAGGAGTGGCTTCGTAAGAAGCATTTCAAGGACCCGGAGTGGCCTAGCCAGTCTCCAGATCTTAACCCCATAGAAAATCTTTGGAGGGAGTTGAAAGTCCGTGTTGTCCAGCAACAGCCCCAAAACATCACTGCTCTAGAGGAGATCTGCATGGAGGAATGGGCCAAAATAGCAGCAACAGTGTGTGAAAACCTTGTGAAGACTTACAGAAAATGTTTGACCTCTGTCATTGCCAACAAAGGGTATATAATAAAGTATTGAGATAAACTTTTGTTATTGACCAAATACTTATTTTCCACCATAATTTACAAATAAATTAATTAAAAATCCTACAATGTGATTTTCTGGAATTTTTTTCTCATTTTGTCTGTCATAGTTGAATTGTGATGAAAATTACAGGCCTCTCTCATCTTTTTAAGTGGGAGAACTTCGACAATTGGTGGCTGACTAAATACTTTTTGCCCCACTGTATATAGTTTCCGATGTCAGGAAGCTTGGCCATAGAGATTTATCTGGCCGTACGTACTACCTTCTGTAGCGCCTTCCGGTCAGATGCCGAGCAGTTGCCATACAGTGATACAACCGGTGAGGATGCAGCTGTAGACATTTGAGGATCTGGGGAACCATGACAAATCTTTTCAGTGTCCTGAGGGGGAAAGGCTTTGTCTTGCCCTCTTCAGAACTGTCTTGGTGTGTTTGGACCATGATAGTTTGTTGGTGGTCTGGACACCAAGGAAAATTAAACTCTCGACCCGCTCCACTACAGCCCCGTCGATGTTAATGCGGGCCTGTTCGGCCCTCCTTTTCCTATAGTCCACGGTCAACTCCTTTGTCTTGTTCACATTGTCACATTGAGAAGTTGTTGTCCTGACATCACACTGCCAGGTCTCTAAACTCCTCCATATATGCTGTCTCATTTTGTCGGTGATCAGGCCTACCACTGTTGTGTTATCAGCAAACGTAATGATGGTGTTGGAGTCATGCTTGGCAGTCTTGGGTGAACAGGGAGTACAGGAGGACTCACCCCTGAGGGTCATCGTCAGAAAGTCCAGGATCCAGTTGCAGAGGGAGGTGTTTAGTCCCAGGGTCCTTAGCTTAGTGATGAGCTTTGTGGGCACTATGGTGTTGAACGCTGAGCTGTAGTCAATGAACAGCATTCTCACATAGGTGTTCCTTTTGTCCAGGTGGGAAAGGGCAGTGTGGAGTGCGATTGAGATTGAGTCATCTGTGGATCTGTTGGGGGTGGTATGCGAATTGGAGTGGGTCTAGGGTTTCTGGCATGATGGTGTTGATGTGAGCTATGACCAGCCTTTCAAATCATTTAGGCATGTTACCTTCGCTATCTTGGGCACAGGGACTATGGTGGTCTGTTTGAAACATGTAGGTATTACAGACTCGGTCAGGGAGAGGTTGAAAATGTCAATGAAGACACTTGCCAGTTGGTCCGCACATGTTTTGAGTTCAAGTCCTGGTAATCATCATCTTAGTTCTGTATTGACGCATTGCCTGTTTGATGGTTCGTCTTACCCAAACCCAAAAACCTAACCCTAACCCTAAAACTAACCCGAGCACTAACCCTAGCGCCTAACCCTAAACCTAGCCCTAGCTCCTAATCCTAAACTTAGCTCCTAACCCTAGCTCCTAACCCTAGCTCCTAACCCTAGCTCCTAACCCTAAACCTAGCTCCGAACCCTAAACCTAGCTCCTAAACCTAAACCTAACCCTAGCTCCTAACCCTAACCCAGGCTCCTAACCCAGGCTCCTAACCCTAAACCTAGCTCCTAACCCTATACCTAACCCTAACCCTAGCTCCTAACCCTAAACTTATCCCTAGCTCCTAATCCTTAATGTAATTCTAACCCTAACACTAATTATAACTCTAAACCCCCTAGAAATAGCACATGACCTTGTGGGGACTAACAAAATGTCCCCAGTTATTCAAAGTTTTGTTTCATTACTATTCTTGTAGTGACACACACCTGTGGTCAGCGAAGGACTCGTCATTCTCTGCGTTGAGTGTGCCAGCGGAGGCGAACATGATGGTGGTGTCCAGTTCAGCGATGATGCCAGAGACAGCACTGGCAGCTGTGATGCAGGCCTGAGTGCCCTTATTACCAGCCTGTAGGGCCGACAGCACCATCGACACCTGGACAGACACAGTCAAGCTGCTCAGTTTGATACATCCAGAGAGACACAAGCAGAGACAACACACACTGAGGACTCCTGTAGGAGCCACAAACAAACAATCACAGATCACAGCCTCCATTGACACTGGGGCTAGATCAGAGAAAGGGAGTTGGAGTGACTGTCGGTATGTTTTCTTGTGTCCTTTTGTTTTCTTTCACTGCAGTGCTCTCAGATGTATTGATGTGTTGGTCTAATGTCTATCCATATCAGATGCAGACCATAGGGACTAGAGAACCCGTCCAGTCAAAATGACAGCTACATGGCACGCTTATTTCCTCTGCTACCTACTCAGCTGAGAGAATATCTGGCAAATCAGAGAGAGAGAGAGCGCCAGACAGAGCGAGAGCGCCAGACAGAGAGCGAGCGAGCGCCAGAGCGCCAGAGAGAGAGCGACAGAGAGAGAGCGAGCGAGCGACAGAGAGAGAGCGAGCGACAGAGAGAGAGCGAGCGACCAACAGAGAGCGAGCGACAGAGAGAGAGCGAGCGACAGACAGAGAGAGAGAGAGCGAGCGACAGACAGAGAGAGAGAGAGCGAGCGACAGACAGAGAGCGAGCGACAGACAGAGAGCGAGCGACAGACAGAGAGCGAGCGACAGACAGAGAGCGAGCGACAGACAGAGAGCGAGCGACAGACAGAGAGCGAGCGACAGACAGAGAGCGAGCGACAGACAGAGAGCGAGCGACAGACAGAGAGCGAGCGACAGACAGAGAGCGAGCGACAGACAGAGAGCGAGCGACAGACAGAGAGCGAGCGACAGACAGAGAGCGAGCGACAGACAGAGAGCGAGCGACAGACAGAGAGCGAGCGAGCGAGACAGACAGAGAGCGAGCGAGACAGACAGACAGAGAGCGAGCGAGCGACAGACAGAGAGAGAGCGAGCGACAGACAGAGAGAGAGCGAGCGACAGACAGAGAGAAAGCGAGCGACAGACAGAGCGAGCGAGACAGACAGACAGACAGACAGAGAGCGAGCGAGCGACAGACAGAGAGCGAGCGAGCGACAGACAGAGAGCGAGCGACAGACAGAGAGCGAGCGACAGACAGAGAGCGAGCGAGCGACAGACAGAGAGCGAGCGAGACAGACAGACAGAGAGCGAGACAGACAGACAGACAGAGAGCGACAGACAGACAGAGAGCGAGCGACAGACAGACAGACAGAGAGAGAGCGAGCGACAGACAGAGAGAGCGAGCGACAGACAGAGAGAAAGCGAGCGACAGACAGAGAGAAAGCGAGCGACAGACAGAGAGAAAGCGAGCGACAGACAGAGAGCGAGCGAGCGACAGACAGAGAGCGACAGACAGACAGAGAGAGAGCGAGCGACAGACAGACAGAGAGCGAGCGACAGACAGAGAGAGAGCGAGCGACAGACAGAGAGAGAGCGAGCGACAGACAGAGAGAGAGCGAGCGACAGACAGAGAGAGAGCGAGCGACAGACAGAGAGAGAGCGAGCGACAGACAGAGAGAGAGCGAGCGACAGACAGAGAGCGAGCGACAGACAGAGAGAGAGCGAGCGACAGACAGAGAGCGAGCGACAGACAGAGAGAGAGAGAGAGCGAGCGACAGACAGAGAGAGAGAGAGCGAGCGACAGACAGAGAGAGAGAGAGCGAGCGACAGACAGAGAGAGAGAGAGCGACAGACAGAGAGAGAGAGAGCGAGCGACAGACAGAGAGAGAGAGAGCGACAGACAGAGAGAGAGAGAGAGAGCGAGCGACAGACAGAGAGAGAGCGAGCGACAGACAGAGAGCGAGCGACAGACAGAGAGCGAGCGACAGACAGAGAGCGAGCGACAGACAGAGAGCGAGCGACAGACAGAGAGCGAGCGACAGACAGACAGAGAGCGAGCGACAGACAGACAGAGAGCGACAGACAGAGAGCGAGCGACAGACAGAGAGCGAGCGACAGACAGAGCGAGCGACAGACAGAGCGAGCGACAGACAGAGCGAGCGACAGACAGAGCGAGCGACAGACAGAGCGAGCGACAGAGAGAGCGAGCGACAGACAGAGCGAGCGACAGACAGAGCGAGCGACAGACAGAGAGCGAGCGACAGACAGAGAGAGAGCGACAGACAGACAGAGAGCGAGCGACAGACAGAGAGCGAGAGAGCGACAGACAGACAGAGAGAGAGCGACAGACAGACAGAGAGAGAGCGACAGAGAGAGAGCGACAGACAGAGAGAGAGCGACAGACAGAGAGAGAGCGACAGACAGAGAGAGCGAGCGACAGACAGACAGAGAGAGGGCGAGCGACCGACAGAGAGAGGGCGAGCGACCGACAGAGAGAGGGCAAGCGACCGACAGAGAGAGGGCGAGCGACCGACAGAGAGAGGGCGAGCGACCGACAGAGAGAGGGCGAGCGACCGACAGAGAGAGGGCGAGCGACCGACAGAGAGAGGGCGAGCGACCGACAGAGAGAGGGCGAGCGACCGACAGAGAGAGGGCGAGCGACCGACAGAGAGAGGGCGAGCGACCGACAGAGAGAGGGCGAGCGACCGACAGAGAGAGGGCGAGCGACCGACAGAGAGAGGGCGAGCGACCGACAGAGAGAGGGCGAGCGACCGACAGAGAGAGGGCGAGCGACCGACAGAGAGAGGGCGAGCGACCGACAGAGAGAGGGCGAGCGACCGACAGAGAGAGGGCGAGCGACCGACAGAGAGAGGGCGAGCGACCGACAGAGAGAGGGCGAGCGACCGACAGAGAGAGGGCGAGCGACCGACAGAGTGAGGGCGAGCGACCGACAGAGAGAGGGCGAGCGACCGACAGAGAGAGGGCGAGCGACCGACAGAGAGAGGGCGAGCGACCGACAGAGAGAGGGCGAGCGACCGACAGAGAGAGGGCGAGCGACCGACAGAGAGAGGGCGAGCGACCGACAGAGAGAGGGCGAGCGACCGACAGAGAGAGGGCGAGCGACCGACAGAGAGAGGGCGAGCGACCGACAGAGAGAGAGAGCGAGCGACCGACAGAGAGAGAGAGCGAGCGACCGACAGAGAGAGAGAGAGCGAGCGACCGACAGAGAGAGAGCGAGCGACCGACAGAGAGAGAGAGCGAGCGACCCGAGCGACCGAGCGAGCGACCCGAGCGACCGACAGAGAGAGAGAGCGAGCGACCAACAGAGCGAGCGACCGACAGAGAGAGAGCGAGCGAGCAACCGACAGAGAGAGAGCGAGCGAGCGCCCGACAAAGAGCGAGCGACCGACAGAGAGCGAGCGACAGAGAGAGAGCGAGCGAGCGACAGAGAGAGTGCGACAGTGCGACCGACAGTGCGACCGACAGTGAGAGAGAGCGACCGACAGTGAGAGAGAGCGACCGACAGTGAGAGAGAGCGACCGACAGTGAGAGAGAGCGACCGACAGTGAGAGAGTGTGACCGAGAGAGCGACCGACAGTGAGAGAGCGACCGACCGACAGTGAGAGAGAGCGACCGACAGTGAGAGAGAGCGACGAACAGTGAGAGAGAGCGACCGACAGTGAGAGAGAGCGACCGACAGTGAGAGAGAGCGACCGACAGTGAGAGAGAGCGACCGACAGTGAGAGAGAGCGACCGACAGTGAGAGAGAGCGACCGACATTGCGACCGACAGTGAGAGAGAGTGACCGAGAGAGCGACCGACAGTGAGAGAGCGACCGACCGACAGTGAGAGAGAGCGAGCGAGCGACCGACCGACAGTGAGAGAGAGCGAGCGACCGACCGACAGTGAGAGAGAGCGAGCGACCGACCGACAGTGAGAGAGAGCGAGCGACCGACCGACAGTGAGAGAGAGCGAGCGACCGACCGACAGTGAGAGAGCGACCGACCGACCGACAGTGAGAGAGAGCGAGCGACCGACCGACAGTGAGAGAGAGCGACCGACCGACCGACAGTGAGAGAGCGACCGACCGACCGACAGTGAGAGAGAGCGACCGACCGACCGACAGTGAGAGAGAGCGACCGACCGTGAGAGAGAGCGACCGACAGTGAGAGAGAGCGACCGACAGTGAGAGAGAGAGAGCGACCGACAGTGAGAGAGAGAGAGCGACCGACAGTGAGAGAGAGAGCGACCGACAGTGAGAGAGAGAGAGCGACCGACAGTGAGAGAGAGAGAGAGCGACCGACAGTGAGAGAGAGAGAGAGAGCGACCGACAGTGAGAGAGAGCGACCGACAGTGAGAGAGAGCGACCGACAGTGAGAGAGAGCGACCGACAGTGAGAGAGAGCGACCGACAGTGAGAGAGAGCGACCGACAGTGCGACCGACAGTGAGAGAGCGACCGACAGTGAGAGAGCGACCGACAGTGAGAGAGCGACCGACAGTGAGTGAGAGAGAGAGTGTGAGAGAGAGCGACCGACAGTGAGAGAGAGAGAGCGAAACTGACAGTGAGAGAGAGCGAAACCGACAGCGAGAGAGAGCGAAACCGACAGCGAGAGAGAGCGAAACCGACAGCGAGAGAGAGCGAAACCGACAGCGAGAGAGAGCGAAACCGACAGCGAGAGAGAGCGAAACCGACAGCGAGAGAGCGACAGACAGCGAGAGAGAGCGACAGACAGCGAGAGAGAGCGACAGACAGCGACAGACAGTGAGAGAGCGCGACAGACAGCGACAGACAGTGAGAGAGAGCGACCGACAGTGAGAGAGAGCGACCGACAGTGAGAGAGAGCGAAACCGACAGCGAGAGAGAGCGAAACCGACAGCGAGAGAGAGCGAAACCGACAGCGAGAGAGAGCGAAACCGACAGCGAGAGAGAGCGACCGACCGACAGTGTGAGAGAGCGACCGACCGACAGTGTGAGAGAGCGACCGACCGACAGTGTGAGAGAGCGACCGACCGACAGTGTGAGAGAGCGACCGACCGACAGTGTGAGAGAGCGACCGACCGACAGTGTGAGAGAGCGACCGACCGACAGTGTGAGAGAGCGACCGACCGACAGTGAGAGAGAGCGACCGACCGACAGTGTGAGAGAGCGACCGACCGACAGTGTGAGAGAGCGACCGACCGACAGTGTGAGAGAGCGACCGACCGACAGTGTGAGAGAGCGACCGACCGACAGTGTGAGAGAGCGACCGACCGACAGTGTGAGAGAGCGACCGACCGACAGTGTGAGAGAGCGACCGACCGACAGTGTGAGAGAGCGACCGACCGACAGTGTGAGAGAGCGACCGACCGACAGTGAGAGAGAGCGACCGACCGACAGTGAGAGAGAGCGACCGACCGACAGTGAGAGAGAGCGACCGACCGACAGTGAGAGAGAGCGACCGACCGACAGTGAGAGAGAGCGACCGACCGACAGTGAGAGAGAGCGACCGACCGACAGTGAGAGAGAGCGACCGACCGACAGTGAGAGAGCGACCGACCGACAGTGAGAGAGCGACCGACCGACAGTGAGAGAGCGACCGACCGACAGTGACCGTGCGACCGACAGTGCGAGAGAGCGACCGACAGTGAGAGAGAGCGACCGACAGTGAGAGAGAGCGACCGACAGTGCGGCCGACAGTGAGAGAGCGACCGACAGTGAGTGAGAGACCGACAGTGAGTGAGAGAGAGCGAAACCGACAGTGAGAGAGAGCGAAACCGACAGTGAGAGAGAGCGACCGACAGTGAGAGAGAGCGACCGACAGTGAGAGAGAGCGACCGACAGTGAGAGAGAGCGACCGACAGTGAGAGAGAGCGACCGACCGACAGTGAGAGAGAGCGACCGACCGACAGTGAGAGAGAGCGACCGACCGACAGTGAGAGAGAGCGACCGACCGACAGTGAGAGAGAGCGACCGACCGACAGTGAGAGAGAGCGACCGACCGACAGTGAGAGAGAGCGACCGACCGACAGTGAGAGAGAGCGACCGACCGACAGTGAGAGAGAGCGACCGACCGACAGTGAGAGAGAGCGACCGACCGACAGTGAGAGAGCGACCGACCGACCGACAGTGTGAGAGAGCGACCGACCGACCGACAGTGTGAGAGAGCGACCGACCGACAGTGTGAGAGAGCGACCGACCGACAGTGTGAGAGAGCGACCGACCGACAGTGTGAGAGGCGACCGACCAGTGACAGTGAGAGAGAGCGACCGACCGACAGTGAGAGAGAGCGACCGACCGACAGTGAGAGAGCGACCGACCGACAGTGAGAGAGCGACCGACCGACAGTGAGAGAGCGACCGACCGACAGTGAGAGAGCGACCGACCGACAGTGACCGTGCGACCGACAGTGCGAGAGAGCGACCGACAGTGAGAGAGAGCGACCGACAGTGAGAGAGAGCGACCGACAGTGCGGCCGACAGTGAGAGAGCGACCGACAGTGAGTGAGAGACCGACAGTGAGTGAGAGACCGACAGTGAGTGAGAGAGAGCGAAACCGACAGTGAGTGAGAGAGAGCGAAACCGACAGTGAGTGAGAGAGAGCGAAACCGACAGTGAGAGAGAGCGAAACCGACAGTGAGAGAGAGCGAAACCGACAGTGAGAGAGAGCGAAACCGACAGTGAGAGAGAGCGAAACCGACAGTGAGAGAGAGCGACCGACAGTGAGAGAGAGCGACCGACAGTGAGAGAGAGCGACCGACAGTGAGAGAGAGACCGACCGACAGTGAGAGAGCGACCGACAGTGAGAGAGAGCGACCGACAGTGAGAGAGAGCGACCGACAGTGAGAGAGAGACCGACCGACAGTGAGAGAGCGACCGACCGACAGTGAGAGAGCGACCGACCGACCGACAGTGACCGACCGACCGTGAGAGAGCGACCGACCGACCGACAGTGAGAGAGCGACCGACCGACCGACAGTGAGAGAGCGACCGACCGACAGTGCGACCGTCAGTTCGCCCGACAGTGAGAGAGAGCGACCGACAGTGAGAGAGCGACCGACAGTGAGAGAGAGCGACCGACAGTGAGAGAGAGCGACAGACAGTGAGAGAGAGCGACAGACAGTGAGAGAGAGCGACAGACAGTGAGAGAGAGCGACAGACAGTGAGAGAGAGCGACAGACAGTGAGAGAGAGCGACAGACAGTGAGAGAGAGCGACAGACAGTGAGACAGAGAGAGAGAATATCTGTCCATTTCCCTACATGGAAATTTAAAGCAGAGCCAATAAAATTCTACCACATTCACACAAAGACTTTAGCAATGTCCTTGGAAAAGCATTTCTTCCTAGGAGGATGATCTGTGATAACAGCAGAAACAAAGAATACATCAAGGCAGAATATTGGCGTATGTACCTTTACACTGCTCTTTGTTTGACATGTCTCACTGCATTCATTTAGTGCCAGTGGAATACTTATCGTGCATCATTAAACAGGATTGACTGGAGACCCTGGCTCTACCGGAGGCCTTAAAGTCAACTGGAATGGTGTCACACAAGTTCCTAAAGTACTACTAGAAGTTCCTTTAAAGTTGCAGTGGGGACCCTGTAGGCAGGCCAACATATTATGTAGTAGTTTTCAGGTTGCATTTCTATTTCAATTCAACAACCAAAAATGTAATTTATTTTCAAAGATGATTTTTCTTTTCATTACTCAAATTCCAATTGACTTATTGAATTGATGGGAGTTGAAAAGGAAGGTGTATGGTAAACCAGGTATGTGACACCTTATTCGGATGGAAGACCTCTCCTACAGTACAGTACCTTCTCTGTGACAGTGCGGGCACACTCTATGAGCTCTCTCTTGGTGTAACTGTCTGAGGGGGTGATCTGCAGCGCTCCAGCCTTCTGCACCAGGAAGATACAGCCGTGACCCAGCTCCTGAACATCAGCCTTGATCTGGAAACCAATCTGGAGGGAGACAGAACCAGCATAGAAGACACCAATCAACCCAAGACATAACTTAATACTAACCTAATAAGGTGACAAAATAAAGATATAATTAATATCTCTGGTTGTACATTTGAATCCAGGTATTCTGGTACCAGGTTTGTTGAGTAGAAAGCAGATTAGAGTGACATAGTAGTCAAATTGGGACAATAGAGATGGGTGGATAGATGGATGGGATTGACTGTAGTGTTTGGATACCTCCTGGGGTTCTGCAGTGTGCGCGGCCAGACGTCCCTGCAGGGCCAGCTGGCTGTAGTCTGTGGTCACCCGAGAGGCCAGACCCCCCAGCTCCTCTGGACACGTCACAGACTTGGTCATCTAGAGGACAGAGAGACCAGTCAACATTAACACCAGACTTCCTGAATCCTTGAAAGGAATAGAGAAAACTATACAACACAGAGCCTGCTGGAGGACGTTTGTGGATGACTTGTGGTCCACAGGAAGAAAAAGGGGTGGAGTCCTGAAACAAGACGTTTGGATAATTCTTTCAACGAATGTTGGCTATGTTACCGCAAAGCACTTTGTGACAAATGTCGTAAAGAGGGCTTTATAAATACAATTATATTGATTGATCGCTCCAGAGATAAATTGTTAAACAAAAATAAATCGGTATTTCCATCTGAATGTAATTTACCATTTCCTGGGCGGTGACCGCAATGGCCTTGGAGTATTTCACCATGGTAGTCTGGTAGTCTACAAACGATCCTTCTGGTTCAGGAGAGGTCCCCTCGTCCAGCTGAGAGGAAACAAACATAGAAAACTCTTTTACTCAACCAAAAATAAACCCTCATTCAAACGTGAAAAAATAACATTCTAAACCCCCCAAAAAACTAAAATCAACCCTTTTTCAACCAAACATACAAAACCTTACTCTAACTAAAAACCAACCCTTAACCAACCCTTAAGCCAAACATACAACCCTTATTCAACCTGCATTATGAACTCTCTTGGCATACTGAACTGTTTTAACATAGTTCCTTACTAACGTCTTCCTGGCAAAGTATCCACCTTCAGAATATGATCATGAATATGCACATTAGCTCATTCCAATCCATCATTAGCATATCAGTCTGTAAATATACTGTCACTTATTAGACACCCGTCGTTATGATGTCAGCCACTTTACCACAACACAGAGTAAGACACAAATGGTTCCCACATGGATGCTTCTGGCACGCTGGCTGGAATGTGTACTGACGATAATAGTGATAGACTGGTATCCACTGTTAAATCCTGTAATTCACCTCCGCTGTTATCTCAGCAAATGATCTCAACAGATTATTTATTCAAGTCAGACACATTCATACAGAGTTCATGGGAATGTACATGTATGATTTTTACCAGCAGCATACCACCCTGCATACCACTGCTGGCTTGCTTCTGAAGCTAAGCAGTGTTGGTCCTGATTGAGGACACTGCCCTGTGTAGGGTGCAGTCTTTCGGATGGGACGTTAAACAGGTGTCATGACTCTCTGCGGTCATTAAAGATCCAATGGCACTTATCGTAAGAGTAGGGGTGTTAACCCCGGTGTCCTGGCTAAATTCCAATTTGGCCCTCAAACCATCACAGTCACCTAATTTTCCCCAGTTTACAATTGGCTCATTCATCCCCCTCCTCTCCCCTGTAACTATTCCCCAGGTTGTTGCTGCAAATGAGAACATGTTCTCAGTCAACTTATCTGGTAAAATAATAAATAAATCAAATAAAAATGACATAAACCGCAGCATAGATGCAGATAGGAGACAAACACAGCACGTCAGATTCTACAGCTTGGCCCAGACCACTTGTTGAGAGAGAGAGATGCAACAAGATGTTTCAGCATTCGAGGCTTCTTCTTCCTACACAGCCAAAGATATTGAATCTTTACAATGCAACTGATAATGGCAAAAACACTCTCTATCCCTCTCATTGCCAGTCTTACAACATGGAGCAGTGTTGCTGCATCATCCACTCAGCCTGCCCATGGAATCCACCATACCCCACTCATCCTGCCCCCGTTACCCCCACTCAGCCTGCCCATGGAATCCACCATACCCCACTCATCCTGCCCCCCGTTACCCCCACTCATCCTGCCCCCGTTACCCCCACTCAGCCTGCCCATGGAATCCACCATACCCCACCCATCCTGCCTCCCGTCACCCCCACTCAGCCTGCCCATGGAATCCATCCTGCCCCCGTCACCCCCACTCAGCCTGCCCATGGAATCCACCATACCCCACTCATCCTGCCCCCCGTTACCCCCACTCAGCCTGCCCATGGAATCCACCATACCCCCACTCATCCTGCCCCCGTTACCCCCACTCAGCCTGCCCATGGAATCCACCATACCCCACTCATCCTGCCCCCGTCACCCCCACTCAGCCTGCCCATGGAATCCACCATACCCCACTCATCCTGCCCCCGTCACCCCCACTCAGCCTGCCCATGGAATCCACCATACCCCACTCATCCTGCCCCCGTTACCCCCACTCAGCCTGCCCATGGAATCCACCATACCCCACTCATCCTGCCCCCATCACCCCCACTCAGCCTGCTCATGGAATCCACCATACCCCACTCATCCTGCCCCCGTCACCCCCACTCAGCCTGCCCATGGAATCCACCATACCCCACTCATCCTGCCCCCGTCACCCCCACTCAGCCTGCCCATGGAATCCACCATACCCCACTCATCCTGCCCCCGTCACCCCCACTCAGCCTGCCCATGGAATCCACCATACCCCACTCATCCTGCCCATGGAATCCACCATACCCCACTCATCCTGCCCCCGTTGCCCATGGAATCCACCATACCCCACTCATCCTGCCCCCGTCACCCCCACTCAGCCTGCTCATGGAATCCACCATACCCCACTCATCCTGCCCCCGTCACCCCCACTCAGCCTGCCCATGGAATCCACCATACCCCACTCATCCTGCCCCCCGTTACCCCCACTCAGCCTGCCCATGGAATCCACCATACCCCACTCATCCTGCCCCCGTCACCCCCACTCAGCCTGCTCATGGAATCCACCATACCCCACTCATCCTGCCCCCATCACCCCCACTCAGCCTGCCCATGGAGTCCATCATACCCCACTCATCCTGCCCCCATCACCCCCACTCAGCCTGCCCATGGAATCCACCATACCCCACTCATCCTGCCCCCGTCACCCCCACTCAGCCTGCCCATGGAATCCACCATACCCCACTCATCCTGCCCCCGTCACCCCCACTCAGCCTGCCCATGGAATCCACCATACCCCACTCATCCTGGCCCCCGTCACACCCACTTACCCTTCCCATGGCCTCAGCAATAGAGTCCACCATGGCGCCCACCATACCCCCTTCGCTGGCGGCCTCGTTCAGGGTCACCATGATGTCATCCACCGCCTCCCTCATCAGCTGGGAAGCCTCCGCTATGGCATCATGGGTATGGGACGCCTTCATACAAACAGAGATACATACACTTATGTTGGAGTCATTAAAACTCTTTTTTCAACCACTCCACAAATTTCTTGTTAACAAAATATAGTTTTGCCAAGTCGGTTAGGACATTTACCTTATGCATGACACAAGTAATTTTTCCAACAATTGTTTACAGATTCTTTCACTATCACAATTCCGGTGGGTCAGAAGTTTATATACACTGAGTTGACTGCCTTTAAACAGCATGGAAAATTCCAGAAAATTATGTCATTGTTTTAGAAGCTTCTGATGGGCTGATTGACATCATTTGAGTCAATTGGAGGTGTACCTGTGGGTGTATTTCAAGGCCTACCTTCAAACTCAGTGCCTCTTTGCTTGACATCTTGGGTAAATCCAAAGAAATCAGAAAATACCTCAAAATTTTTTTAGACCTCCACAAGTCTGGTTCATCCTTGGAAGAAATTTCCAAACACCTGAAGGTGCCACGTGCATCTGTACAAACAATAGTACGCAAGTATTAACACCATGGGACCACGCAGACGTCATACCGCTCAGGAAGGAGACGCATTCTCCTAGAGATGAACGTACTTTGGTGGGAAAAGTGCAAATCAATCCCACAACAGCAGCAAAGGACCTTGTGAAGAAGCTGGAGGGAACAGGTACAAAAGGATCTATATCCACAGTAAAACGAGTCCTATATCGACATAACCTGAAAGGCCGCTCAGCAAGGAAGAAGCCACTGCTCCTGAACCGCCATAAAAAGCCGGACTACGGTTTGCAACTGCACATGGGGACAAAGATCTTACTTTTTGGAGAAATGTCCTCTGGTCTGACGAAACAAAAATAGAACTGTTTGGCCATAATGGCTATTGTTATGTTTGGAGGAAAAAGTGGGAAGCTTGCAAGCCAAAGAACACCATCCCAACCGTGAAGCACGAGGGTGGCAGCATCATGTTGTGGGGTTGCTTTGCTGCAGGAGGGACTGGTGCACTTCACAAAATAGATGGCATCATGAGTGAGGAAAATTAGGTGGATATATTGAAGCAACATCTCAAGACATCAGTCAGGAAGTTAAAGCTTGGTCGCAAATGGGTCTTCCAAATGGACAATGACCCCAAGCATACTTCCAAAGTTGTGGCAAAATGGCTTAAGGACAACAAAGTCAAGGTATTGAAGTGGCCATCACAAAGCCCTGACCTCAATCCTACCGAAAATTTGTGGGCAGAACTGAAAAAGAGTGTGTGAGCAAGGAGGCCTACAAACCTGACTCAGTTACAGAAGCTCTGTCAGGAGGAATGGGCCAAAATTCACTCAACTTATTGTGGGAAGCTTGTGGAAGGCTATCTGAACGGTTTGACCCAAGTTAAACTATTTAAAGGCAATGCTACCAAATACTAATTGAGTGTATGTAAACTTCTGACCTCTGGGAATGTGATGAAAGAAATAAAAGCTGAAATAAATTCTCTACTATTATTCTGACAATTCACATTCTTAAAATAAAGTGGTGATCCTAACTGACCTAAGGCAGGGAACTTTTATGAGGATTAAATGTCAGGAATTATGAAAAACTGAGTTTAAAAGTATTTGGCTAAGGTGTATGTAAACTTCTGACTTCAACTGTATCTGTTAGGAAGTGAAGAGACTCGTAGTCTAAGTTAAACTTAGAAAAGTGCATCTATTAGTTATTGTTCAAACAACATACGTATTAGTTATTAGCAACTGTATAGGTTATATTCATAATCCATAAAGATGTGGAGTTTCCCCTTTGTGTTATAAAGCACTTTGAGTGATTTATAAATCCAATCAAGTAAAAGTTGCTGTAAAGTGCAAATGATGGAAGGCTTTAGATAGTGTTTTTTCAAAGACCCAAATTCCTGTTAAAGTATGAGGGTTCACCCTGAGGTAGGGTTGGGCCATACATCCTATTTCAAGGTATGGATACACATACCCGTCTGGATTTTTACAATACGGTCTATGACGATATGCTGATACAGTGTAAATACATGGAAAGTTGGATTACTTCACTGTCAGTTTTGTCCTAGTTGAGTAGAAAACAAATATAATGGAAAAAGCCCATTAAAAACACTACTCATAAAACAGGTTTAGAACTTGTATTACTCAGATACTTCAAAATACTGTCAAATACTGACATAAATTAGAAAAATATTGTGACATGATATTTTGGCCCTATCGCCCATGTTGTTCCATACCTTGGGGTTTCCTCCTCCCTCCTTGGCTGCGTAGATCATCTGCAGGGCGGACTCTGCCAGGGTCTTAGTCTGGTCCAGGAAGGTCATCTGCTGCTGGTGGTCCTGCAGCTTGGACGCCACACCCACCGACGCCCTGATCAGAGGCTCAAAGTAGCCCGCCAGTTGGGTCACCTGGGATGGAAAGGTGTCAAGGGTCAGAGGTTAGTGTCAGACTGATTATTGTTGCGTTCCAGATCATCATAACATTTAAAAAACCTGGAACGCAGCTATTGACTGCACCTGACAGGTGATATAGACCTAGTATTGGTAACAGTGATGATGCTGCAACTAGTTACCTTGTGTCCTAGTTGGGCAGCTTCCCCTCTAGCAGCTGTAGATATTGGGTTGATTAGGTATCCAATCTCTTGCACTGTCGACGTCAGCTGCTCTTGCAAGGCCTGATGGGATTGATCAGAGTAAAATAATTTCAACATTGGTCATTATGCAAGGCATGTTGTGGTTCTGTGGCAATTCTAACTCTCCCTGTCCAAACTGCTTTTAACTTAATTCAAATGGAAGTTGGTCTCAATTAGCAGTAGACCTGATCAAAGATCTGTAGCCCACTAACGGACAGAGAGATTGAGAGAGATGGGTAAAGGGAAAGAAGGATGGATAGAGAGAGAATGAGAGAGGGAGGGGGGGGGTTGCCTGTGGGTCAGCAAAGCGTGTAGTGTCTCATTAACGATCATTACCTCCAGTGAGATGTCATCCCTGCTGGCCAGGTTCTGGCTGACTGCGGCTAGCGAGGCCTGCTCAATGTTCCGGATACATCTGTTGATGTTATCTATGGAGTAGTCACACTCCCTCTGGCCTGGAGCCTTGTCCCTGAGAGGCAGAGAGAGAGAAATAGAGAGGGAAAGAGGATGAAATAAATTTAAAGAGCATGTTTATCTATGTCAGCTAGCAGGCATCCAACAGGATCAGAGAGATCTGGAGAGATGGTGAATTCTAACAAACGATGAGTAAGCCGATCAACAGCCAAATCAGCCAATCAGAGATAAAGGATGTAGATTATGGTCTTGTCCAATCTCTGAAGGTTATTATAACTGCTTATCACAACTTAATGAGTTATAACAGTTGTCCATGTCCAGGCCAGTAAGAGGTGCAGTGCTGTCACTGTGCTAACCTGATGGCCGTGATGAGACCTTTGATGGAGTCGGACACAGTCCGAGAGTGGCCAGCCAGGACCGACCAGGTGGGTGGGTCTTTGGGGTTAATAACCAGTGAACGTGCAGTCTTCAGCAGGTGGGTGGAGCTGTCCAGCATGGAGCGAGCGGATTGGAGGATGGGCTCCTGAGCGGCAGAGCCCTGCACATAAACAAACAAAAGAAAGATTAACATCTCCATGACAACCATGAAAAATAAACTGTTGAAAGTAAACGTTTTCTACACCCACAATGTCATTGCAGTTTGTCTCACAGAGTTCAAAATAAGGTTTCAACTTTCACACAAGTTGAACGGAGCACCATGTTTAGAAATGGCCAGAAGTGTGTAGTCGTACCTCATTGCTGATCTGAGCAGGGCTGCTGGCGAACTCTGGATTAGACGCAAACGCTGTGAGGTTCTCAACAGCCTCTATGAGTGGAGCTGTGGCCACCAGACACGTGTTCCTATTCTCCTGAGAGAAATCACCATCCAGAGCCTGGAGGGAAAGAAATGGAGAAACACAGGTCAATATACACGTAATGGGCCAGTCTATCAGTAAAAAAACCTAATTGGAGTCTGCAGTCTTACCTTTATAGTTTTGACCAGGTTGGCTGTGCTGTTGGCCACCTCCTTGGCAGACTGGACAAAGTGTCTCTTGGCTGTGGGGTTGGCTGTCTTGGAGGAGGCCAGGCGACAGGCGTTGCAAAGAGCTGATGTGTGCTTTGCTACGATGGTGGCAGACGACAGCACCTGAAAACACCCACCATAACAGTCTCAGAAAGACATACCCTAAATGGGAACATTGGTACGTGGTGGGAGGCAACCAGGATGTCGAGACAGATGAACCATAACACGTCAGATGAAGGATAACAACAAACAAATCAGCAGCTCGGGATTTTTCTAAAGTAGATGACAAGAGATAAACATGACAGAGGGAACAGCTGATGGCTCATAAACATCTCATTTCAATAGACTCTTCAAATCAACCCAAGGTGACTAGTTAGTAAACAAATAAAACCAAACAAACCTGTGTTATTATGTCCCAACTGACCTGTGAGGGGCTGCTGTCCGGATCCACCAGGTTCTGACAGGCCATCTGGATCGCCTGATTGGCTCGTGCAAACTGGATGGCGTCGACCAACCCCTGATGCCCTGCCTGACTGTTGGGGTCAGACACGCCCACCAGGTAGGAGGCCTGAGGAGAGCGGACAGGAGGAGACACTTCAACATATTGTAGAACCAGACGTGGCTCTCATAGTAGCAGAAAACAGGTAGGCTACAATGTTAGCAGCTTAAATAGCAGCTTTTTACTGAGCACAGCATCTGGTCGACACACAGATGGACAGAGCTTTACTCATGTGTGGTATATTGATGTAGTAAGGGGAAACCCAGAAATGGTCAGTGGTGGAAAAACAGAAGTCCACACTACTCTCTTTCTACACTAGCACAACACTCCCTAGCACAACACTCCCTAGCTCAAGCAGAGCACACACAGGGTGCTCACATATTCAAACAGTATGACACACAGTATGTCTGGTAGGTCCAGAGCAGGTACTTGGTAGCATGTCCTAACCTGTCCTGCAGCCTCAGTGAGCCCACACAGGGCCTTGGAGGCCAGTCCCACACAGCCCCCAAATGCTGGCACATCCCCGGTTTTACAGTTCTGAGAAATGCCAGCCATGGACTCTCCCAGGACCTGAAAGAAGAGGGGGAACAGAGGAAAAGAGCAGAAGGGAGGTATTAAGCTGTAGCATTCCTCAGCCAGGCAGGTCACCGCTCTCTCTGCTCTCCCTCCAATCTCTCCATCTCTACTCGTTTCCATCTGTCTGGAGGTTGTGGTTATGCTGGCTCTTTCAGCAGCACTCAGGGTCATGGCCCTCCCTACCTTGGAGTTCTCCATGACGCTCTCGATGCAGTGGAAGTAGGAGAGGTTGCTGACTGGCTCGTTGGGGTTGGCTAACATTCCTTTCACCGCCTGAGGGGAGAGGGAAAACATCTCTTAACATCTACAAGGGAACTTGCTAATTTAACTAAAACCAAAGGAACCCATTATAGATACAACTTAAATGAGCAACATGAAAACATTCTCCTAGAGCACTCCCATAATCTATACATTTAACATAACCCACTTTAATGACGCTGCTACAGATGACACTGCTTTTACTAACACCATTACTGCTTCAACTAACACTCCTGCTACCACCACTATGACTGCAGCTGTTATCAGTAAAGCTCATGTTATTGATGTAAGCTATTGATGCTGATGGTACCTCCAGCTCTCGTAGGGCATTGTCACACTCCTTCTGTCCCGGGGCCTGCTGTGTGGCCAATGTGATTAGCTGGTTAATGCTCTCTGTCACTGCTCTGAAACACAGGATGGGAGGGAGAGGAGTGAGAGAGGGGAGAGCCCGAGTGAGAGAGCCCGAGAGAGAGAGAGCCTGAGAGAGACCAAGAGAGAGAGAGCCTGAGTGAGAGCCCGAGAGAGCCCGAGAGAGCCCGAGAGAGCCCGAGTGAGAGAGACCGAGAGAGAGAGCCGAGAGAGAGAGCGAGCCTGAGAGAGACCGAGAGAGAGACTGAGATGGGAGAGCCCGAGAGAGAGAGAGCCCGAGAGAGAGCCCGAGAGAGAGAGAGCCTGAGAGAGCCCGAGAGAGAGAGAGCCTGAGAGAGACCGAGAGAGAGAGAGCCTGAGAGAGACCGAGAGAGCCCGAGAGAGGGGAGAGACCGAGAGAGCCCGAGAGAGGGGAGAGCCCGAGTGAGAGACCGAGAGAGAGAGCCGAGAGAGAGAGCGAGCCTGAGAGAGACCGAGAGAGAGACTGAGATGGGAGAGCCCGAGAGAGAGAGAGCCCGAGAGAGAGAGAGAGCCCGAGAGAGAGAGAGCCCGAGAGAGAGAGCCCGAGAGAGACCGAGAGAGAGACCGAGAGAGAGAGAGCCCGAGAGAGACCGAGAGAGAGACCGAGAGAGAGAGAGCCCGAGAGAGACCGAGAGAGACAGAGAGAGACCGAGAGAGACCGAGAGAGACCGAGATGAGAGAGCCCGAGAGAGAGAGAGACCGAGAGAGACCGAGAGAGACCGAGAGAGACCAAGAGAGACCGAGAGAGACCGAGAGAGAGAGAGCCTGAGAGAGACCGAGAGAGACCGAGAGAGACCGAGAGAGACCGAGAGAGACCGAGAGAGACCGAGAGAGAGAGAGCCTGAGAGAGACCGAGAGAGAGAGAGCCTGAGAGAGACCGAGAGAGAGAGAGCCTGAGAGAGACCGAGAGAGACCGAGAGAGACCGAGAGAGAGAGAGCCTGAGAGAGACCGAGAGAGACCGAGAGAGAGAGAGCCTGAGAGAGAGAGAGCCTGAGAGAGACCGAGAGAGAGAGAGCCTGAGAGAGACTGAGAGAGAAATAGCCTGAGAGAGACCGAGAGAGAAAGAGCCTGAGAGAGACCGAGAGAGACAGAGAGAGAAACCGAGAGAGACAGAGAGAGAGAAACCGAGAGAGACAGAGAGAGAGACACCGAGAGAGACAGAGAGAGAGACCGAGAGAGAGACAGAGAGAGAGACCGAGAGAGAGACAGAGAGAGAGACCGAGAGAAGTTCAAAATGAGAGGCACTTAGACCAGCGTTCAGCTCCATTACACAAACACAAGGTCCCAGGCTCCATTGGTTCCAAATCTAATATTGTGCTCTGGGGGTCCCTCTGGTCTCTCCCCTCCTCCTCCTCCCTCTCTCACTATTTTTTCAGCAGAATTCCAGCAGGCTTCAGTGAGCCAGTCAGACATTTCAGTCACACATCTCCCTCTTAACCTTCCAATTACCAGACAGGAAATTAACAGCCTCCACAAGCCTGAAGGGAGACAGCACTTCATCTACCACCTAGGAGGACATTTCTGCTGTGAAGTGGAGCTACACTGGAGGTGTGAGATTGAGAAGTGCATGTGTGTCACATCAAAAGCCTTGTCCCTTCCTACGGCACAGTGGAACCTCCCATTGCTTTGGCCCTGGCATAAGCGTATTGTAACACATTGCAAAACTGGAATTAACTGCGGGTGGAAAATCTCCTGTTCTAAATCCAACAAGACATAATAAATAACCAATCAACAGGTGTGGTATTGTGAGAGCCCACATAGAGGGCAGTGTATGGTAGGTACCTTGCAGCAGCAGCCAGAAGGTTCTTGGCGTTAGCTGCCCCAGGGTCTACAGACAGAGACTTGGCTGCCAGGAGCAGCTTGCTGGAAGCCATGGAGATGTTCTTCAGGTTACCTATCACCTGGATCTGCTCATCTTTCCTCTACAACATCCACAGCAGAATCACCAGTTATTACAAGTCATAAACACTAGTTGTAAATCAATCAGATACAAAAGTCATACAGAAAGGGCATGAAATGCTGCTAGTCATTTAGAGTCTAAATGAACCCAAATCTGCCTCGTAAGTGATCCCCTCAGAGCGATGACACAGCTATATAGTGCTAATCAACGCTGAATGTAACCTTTATTTAACTAGGTAAGCCTGTTAAGAGCAAATTATTATTTACAATGACGGCCTACAATGGCCAAACCCAGATGACACTGGGCCAATTGTGCGCCACCCTATTGGAATCCCAATCCCGGACAGTTGCGATACAGCCTGGAATCGAACCAGGGTCTGTAGTGACGCTTCTAGCACTGAGATACAGTGCCTTAGACCGCTGCACCACTTGGGAGCCCTGTGCAACTGACTATCCCTGGTCCTCCTATCCATCAGTCAGATGAAAAGGAGAATGGTGCACGGGCTGTTTTCTAGCTGCACCATGCTTAACATGTATATTGTTCCCCTCAAACTCTGTTCTAAACATAGACTCTCTGGTTCCAACTCTGCTGCTGGCAGTTCCTGCAGTCACCTGGGTCTGATTTGGTAATCAGTGTCATGCCACTAAGATTTCCTCCTTCCTTATCAGCAAGGCAGCCCGGAAAAGACCTTCAACTGTCATCTTATTTAGACTAAATTTAACAGACCACCGCTCTGAGGCAATTCAATTAAACATTCCGTATCTATAAGGAAAGTTAATCAACAAATAGATAGACTGATGGTTGGCCAAGCTATGACTTTTGAGGCCAATTGGTCAACTTCTCCTCCTCTATTTTCCATCATATCAGCTCTGATAAATTATACAGTTGGTTCTTACGTCCAAAAGGTGATGAAGAGGCTTATGTAAATAAATTAGTCACACTAAAACAGTCAAATCCAGTATGGTGCCTCGTTTGTGTTCTTTAGGCATGAAACAAAACAACAAAACTGCGTGGAACGGGGAGGCACTATGTGAACTTGTCAATAAGAAAGGTTCATTATGGTTTCCATTGCGATGGTGTGGTGTGGTGTGCCCTAACGAACACGTTCCAGGTTCAGTACCACACAGACAGACCACTGACTGCACCTGAGTGTGCCCAGCCATCTCAATGCCGGCGTCCAGGAACTCTAACGAACACGTTCCAGGTTCAGTACCACACAGACAGACCACTGTGACTGCACCTGAGTGTGCCCAGCCATCTCAATGCCGGCGTCCAGGAACTGTAACGAACACGTTCCAGGTTCAGTACCACACAGACAGACCACTGTGACTGCACCTGAGTGTGCCCAGCCATCTCAATGCCGGCGTCCAGGAACTGTAACGAACACGTTCCAGGTTCAGTACCACACAGACAGACCACTGTGACTGCACCTGAGTGTGCCCAGCCATCTCAATGCCGGCGTCCAGGAACTCATCAAAGTCTTCGCTAAACTTCCCAGATGCGTCTGCGAGCTGGGTGCTGGAGCCGCGGGAGGCGTGGACTACGTCTCCTGCTGATTGGTTCAGATCTGCTGCGGTCTGGTTCAGCTCGCTCTGGGCCTCCTGGAACGACCTGGTGGATGGAGGGAGCTACAGAGAGAGAAAGATAAGACAGAGAAATACAGAGAGACAACAAAGACAGCCATAGCGAGTCCGTGTTTAGGTTGTGGTGCAATAAATGTAAGTTGGGTTTAAAAACATTTGATAAGTGTTTGACCTAGCGGCAGTTTTAAATCAATAAACGGGTGATTAACTCTGGGGTAATCAGTGGCTTGACGTGAATGTTTTTTCAATAAAGTAACCTTTACTTAAGGAAGTGTAGAACTTACCGTTTCTCCCAGCAGTTTCTTGCTGGCCTCTCCAATGCTCCTGAGGGCCATGTCCACATCCTTCTGGCCAGGCAGGCAGTTGACACAGTTATTCAGAGAGTGGGACACAGACTTGGCCACCTGAAGCAGAGAGAACAGGTGTGTGTGAGCACAGGTGTGCATGTGTGTGTTTGTGAGCATGCCTGCGTGTGTGTCAAGTGTGATCATTCATGCGCGAACGGAGTTGTTTTCCACAGTAGTGATGTTGCTGAGCTGCAATCACAATCTTAAAATGCTAATGAGCCAAGAAGCATAGCGGAGTAAATGATGTTCCTAATTTGCACTTCTGTTTCCAACAGAACATATGCCAAGCAATATGTCTGTGTCCCTGTGGGGCCTAGCAACAGAACGGGAGTCGTGCTGCTGAAAGGATTACTGAATGCACAACTAGGACTACCTGAAAAGATAGACAATTGAAGACTTATTTGGTAAGATTTGAAAGAGATCATCATCCAAAGAGGAATTCAAGAACTTTCATTGGATTCCATTCAAAACCAAAGGGATCTTCAACACCATGTAAAATGGGTCCTATTTCTCTCTCATTTGCAAAGGAACAGAACAATCACCACAATACTATGTCCAGTCTGTCCCTTTATCTGCAGTAGCATCTGTAGATGCATCATTTATTCATCTGGTTAGGTTATATGGGGAGGACCAGGCATTAATAATTGATGTGTGGTTAAAGTTGTGAATCTCCTGCTACAGCAGGCGGAGGGTGAACACCTCACTGTGTTTCACAGGTGATCAGCGTTATGTTCAGCTGTGCTGATAAAATGTGAAATATTATTTGTCTACAAAAAGTTATTTATTTTACAACCAGATACTGAAGTTGTGAGAAGTGATCTGTGGAAGCTCTACAATAAAAATAGGTGCATCCCACTTGATCTTCAGTGTAACACAAGCAAAGAATTTCTGAATAAAAGTGGTGATATTTAAACTCTAGTAGCCCTTTGGTTGTCTCAATTCAACGGCTCAGACACAAGAGGTATGTGGCAGGGTCTACAGTCAATCACGGACTACAGGAAGAAACCCAGCCCAGTCTCGGACCAGGATGTCTTGCTCCCAGGCAGACTAAATAACTTTTTTGCCCGCTTTGAGGACAATACAGTGCCACTGACACGGCCTGCAACGGAATCATGCGGTCTCTCCTTCACTGCAGCCGAAGTGAGTAAGACATTTAAACGTGTTAACCCTCGCAAGGCTGCAGGCCCAGACGGCATCCCCAGCCGCGCCCTCAGAGCATGCGCAGACCAGCTGGCCGGTGTGTTTACGGACATATTCAACCAATCCCTATACCAGTCTGCTGTTCCCACATGCTTCAAGAGGGCCACCATTGTTCCTGTTCCCAAGAAAGCTAAGGTAACTGAGCTAAACGACTACCGCCCCGTAGCACTCACATCCGTCATCATGAAGTGCTTTGAGAGACTAGTCAAGGACCATATCACCTCCACCCTACCTGACACCCTTGACCCACTCCAATTTGCTTACCGCCCAAATAGGTCCACAGACGATGCAATCTCAACCACACTGCACACTGCCCTAACCCATCTGGACAAGAGGAATACCTATGTGAGAATGCTGTTCATCGACTACAGCTCGGCATTCAACACCATAGTACCCTCCAAGCTCGTCATCAAGCTCGAGACCCTGGGTCTCGACCCCGCCCTGTGCAACTGGGTACTGGACTTCCTGACGGCCGCCCCCAGGTGGTGAGGGTAGGCAACAACATCTCCTCCCCGCTGATCCTCAACACTGGGGCCCCACAAGGGTGCGTTCTGAGCCCCCTCCTGTACTCCCTGTTCACCCACGACTGCGTGGCCATGCACGCCTCCAACTCAATCATCAAGTTTGCGGACGACACAACAGTGGTAGGCTTGATTACCAACAACAACGAGACGGCCTACAGGGAGGAGGTGAGGGCCCTCGGAGTGTGGTGTCAGGAAAATAACCTCACACTCAACGTCAACAAAACTAAGGAGATGATTGTGGACTTCAGGAAACAGCAGAGGGAACACCCCCATCCACATCGATGGAACAGTAGTGGAGAGGGTAGCAAGTTTTAAGTTCCTCGGCATACACATCACAGACAAACTGAATTGGTCCACTCACACAGACAGCATCGTGAGGAAGGCGCAGCAGCGCCTCTTCAACCTCAGGAGGCTGAAGAAATTCGGCTTGTCACCAAAAGCACTCACAAACTTCTACAGATGCACAATCGAGAGCATCCTGGCGGGCTGTATCACCGCCTGGTATGGCAACTGCACCGCCCTCAACCGTAAGGCTCTCCAGAGGGTAGTGAGGTCTGCACAACGCATCACCGGGGGCAAACTACCTGCCCTCCAGGACACCTACACCACCCGATGCTACAGGAAGGCCATAAAGATCATCAAGGACATCAACCACCCGAGCCACTGCCTGTTCACCCCGCTGTCATCCAGAAGGCGAGGTCAGTACAGGTGCATCAAAGCTGGGACCGAGAGACTGAAAAACAGCTTCTATCTCAAGGCCATCAGACTGTTAAACAGCCACCACTAACATTGAGTGGCTACTGCCAACACACTGTCAATGACACTGACTCTACTCCAGCCACTTTAATCATGGGAATTGATGGGAAATTATGTAAATATATCACTAGCCACTTTAAACAATGCTACCTTATATAATGTTACTTACCCTACATTGTTCATCTCATATGCATACGTTGATACTGTACTCTATATCATCGACTGCATCCTTATGTAATACATGTATCACTAGCCACTTTAACTATGCCACTTGGTTTACATACTTATCTCATATGTATATACTGTACTCGATATCATCTACTGTATCTTGCCTATGCTGCTCTGTACCATCACTCATTCATATATCCTTATGTACATATTCTTTATCCCCTTACACTGTGTATAAGACAGTAGTTTTTTTTTGGAATTGTTAGTTAGATTACTTGCTCGTTATTACTGCATTGTCGGAACTAGAAGCACAAGCATTTCGCTACACTCGCATTAACATCTGCTAACCATGTGTATGTGACAAATAAAATTTGATTTGATTTGATTTGATTTGGTTGTCTAAGAGCACCAACCACAGCCAACTCCATTCAGACAGAGGACAATTATACTGAACAGATGGAAAATATGGACGTTAGCAGAGCCATATACAGCTGAAGTCAGAGTTTACATACATCTTAGCCAAATACATTTAAACTCAGTTTTTCACAATTCCTGACATTTAATCCTAGTAATAATTCCCTGTTTTAGGTCAGTTAGGATCACCACTTTATTTTAAGAATGTGAAATGTCAGAATAATAGGAGAGAGAATGATTTATTTCAGCTTTTATTTCTTCCATCACATTCCCAGTGGGTCAGAAGTTTACATACACTCAATTAGTATTTGGTAGCATTGCCTTTAAATAGTTTAACTTGGGTCAAACCGTTCAGATAGCCTTCCACAAGCTTCCCACAATAAGTTGAGTGAATTTTGGCCCATTCCTCCTGACAGAGCTTCTGTAACTGAGTCAGGTTTGTAGGCCTCCTTGCTCACACACTCTTTTTCAGTTCTGTCCACAAATTTTCTATGTGATTGAGGTCGGGGCTTTGTGATGGCCACTCCAATACCTTGACTTTGTTGTTCTTTAGCCATTTTGCCACAACTTTGGAAGTATGCTTGGGGTCATTGTCCACTTGGAAGACCTATTTGCGACCAAGCTTTAACTTACTGACTGATATCTTGAGATGTTGCTTCAATATATCCACCTTATTTTGTGAAGTGCACCAGTCCCTCCTGCAGCAAAGCACCCCCACAACATGATGCAGCCACTCCTGTGCTTCACGGTTGGGATGGTGTTCTTCAGCTTGCAAGCTTCCCCCTTTTTCCTCCAAACATAACAATGGTCATTATGGCCAAACAGTTATATTTTTGTTCCATCAGACCAGAGGACATTTCTCCAAAAAGTACGATCTTTGTGGCTTCTTCCTTGCTGAGCGGTCTTTCAGGTTATGTTGATATAGGACTCGATTTACTGTGGATATAGATACTTTTGTACCCGTTTCCTCCAGCATCTTAACAAGATTATTTGCTGTTGTTTTGGGATTGATTTGCACTTCTTGCACCAAAGTACGTTCATCTCTAGGTGAAAGAACGCTTCTCCTTCTTGAGCAGTATGATGGCTGCATGGTCCCATGGTGTTTATTCTTGTGTACTATTGTTTGTACAGATGAACGTGATACCTTCAGGTGTTTGGAAATTGCTCCCAAGGATGAACTGGACTTGTCGTGGTCTACAATTTATTTTCTGAGGTCTTGGCTGATTTCTTTTGATTTTCCCATGATGTCAAGCAAAGAGGCACCGTGTTTGGAGGTAGGCCTTGAAATACATCCACAGGTATACCTCCAATTGACTCAAATGATATCAATTAGCCCATCAGAAGCTTCTAAAGCCGTGAAATCATTTTCTGGAATTTTCCAAGCTGTTTAAAGGCACAGTCAACTTAGTGTATGTAAACTTCTGACCCACTGGAATTGTGATACAGTGAAATATAAGTGAAAGAATCTGTCTGTAAACAATTGTTGGGAAAATTACTTCTATCATGCACAAAGTAGATGTCTTAAACGACTTGTCAAAACTATAGTTTGTGAAAAAGAAATTTGTGGAGTTGTTGAAAAACTAGTTTTAATGACTCCAACCTAAGTGTATGTAAACTTCTGACTTCAACTGTCCATACACATAGCAGAGCCTTTTATAGAGATATTCAGTCGTGGCCAAAAGTTTTGAAAATGACACAAATATTAATTTTCACAAAGTCTGCTGCCTCAGTTTGTATGATGGCAATTTGCATATACTCCAGAATATTATGAAGAGTGATCAGATGAATCGCAATTAATTGCAAAGTCCCTCTTTGACATGCAAATGAACTGAATCCCCCAAAAAACATTTCCACTGCATTTCAGCTCTGCCACAAAAGGACCAGCTGACATCATGTCAGTGATTCTCTCATTAACACAGGTGTGAGTGTTGACAAGGACAAGGCTGGATATCACTCTGTCATGCTGATTGAGTTCGAATAACAGACTGGAAGCTTCAAAAGGAGGGTGGTGCTTGGAATCATTGTTCTTCCTCTGTCAATCATGGTTACCTGCAAGGAAACAAGTGCCTTCCTCATTGCTTTGCACAAAAAGGGCTTCACAGGCAAGGATATTGCCGCCAGTAAGATTGCACCTAAATCAACCATTTATCGGATCATCAAGAACTTCAAGGAGAGCGGTTCAATTGCTGTGAAGGCGGCTTCAGGGCGCCCAAGAAAGTCCAGCAAGCGCCAGGATCGTCTCCTAAAGTTGATTCAGCTGCAGGATCGGGGCACCACCAGTACAGAGCTTGCTCAGGAATGGCAGCAGGCAAGATGTGAGTGAGGCAAAAGACTTTTGGAGGACGGCCTGGTGTCAAGAAGGGCAGCAAAGAAGCCACTTCTCTCCAGGAAAAACATCAGGGACAGACTGATATTCTGCAAAAGGTACAGGGATTGCACTGCTGAGGACTGGGCTAAAGTCATTTTCTCTGATGAATCCCCTTTCCGATTGTTTGGGGCATCTGGAAAAAAGCTTGTCCGGAGAAGACAAGGTGAGCGCTACCATCAGTCCTGTGTCATGTCAACAGTAAAGCATCCTGAGACCATTCATGTGTGGGGTTGCTTCTCAGCCAAGGGAGTGGGCTCACTCACAATTTTGCCTAAGAACACAGCCATGAATAAAGAATGGTACCAACACGTCCTCTGAGAGCAACTTCTTCCAACCATCCAGGAACAGTTTGGTGACAAACAATGCCTTTCCAAGCATGATGGAGCACCTTGCCATGAGGCAAAAGTGATAACTAAGTGGCTCGGGGAACAAAATATCAATTTTGGGTCCATGGCCAGGAAACTCCCCAGACCTTAATCCCATTGAGAACTTGTGGTCAATCCTCAAGAGGTGGGTGGACAAACAAAACCCCACAAATTCTGACAAACTCCAAGCATTGATTATGCAAGATGGGCTGCCATCAGTCAGGATATGGCCCAGAAGTTAATTGACAACATGCCAGGGCAGATTGCAGAGGTCTTGAAAAAGAAGCGCCAACACTGCAAATATTGACTCTTTGCATCAACTTCATGTAATTATCAATCAAATCCTTTGACAGTTATGAAATGCTTGTAATTATACTTCAGTATTCCATCGTAACATCTGACAAAAATATCTAGATACTGAAGCAGCAAACGTTGTGGAAATTAATATTTGTGTCATTCTCAAAAATGTTGGCCACGACTGTATAGTAGCTTCATCCCTATATGGCTCTGCACATTATTGTACTGAAGTCCCCCACTCACCTGGGCTAGCCTCTGCTGGCTCTCTGCGTCACCGGGAGAGACCAGGGCCTGCTTGGCCTCATGGATCAGCATGGCCGAGCCTTCCATAACATCACAGGCTGAATCCAACATGGACGCCGCTACCTGAGGGTTGGTGGTAGAGGCTGCCACGCCCCGCGCTGCCTGGGCTAGAGTCTTCAGGGCCTGGGCTGTCTCTCTGGCTGCTAACCCTGGAGGTAAATATACAAATGGTGAGTAGGGTTTGGAATGCTACAAATAAAGAAGAGTTATTAAGGAAGTAGCTCCCTCTCCGCTGCCGCGCGGCAAGCTCCCTCTCCGCTGCCGCGCGGCAAGCTCCTCTCCGCTGCCGCGCGGCAAGCTCCTCTCCGCTGCCGCGCGGCAAGCTCCCTCTCCGCTACCGATGCACCAAGTCTGGAACCAACAGGACCCCGAACAGCTTCTACTCCCAAGCCATTAGACTACTAAATAGTTAACAAAATAGCTACCCAGACTATCTGCATTGACCCTCTTTGCACCAACTCGTACTTCTGTACATTGACTCGGTACTGGTACCCGTGTATTATGCCATGTTATCATTACTCATTGTGTATTTATTCCTTGTGTTCTTATTTTTTTCTATATTTTTCTCTCTGCATTGTTGGGAAGGGCCCATAGTAAACATTTTACTGTCAGTCTACACCTGTTGTTTACCAAGCATGTGACAAATGTATTAAATGAAAAGGACTGTTTATATTCAGATGTGTCAAACATCCACAAACATTCAGAAGATTGAATTAAGCCTTAATAAATGCATTTTATGACCTCCGATATCCATAGCCCTCTCATGTTGACAGTGTGCTATACCAGGTAGCAAGAGCCTCTGGTTTAGTTTCATAAGGTCTAAACTATGACTGCCTCAACAAGGGAATGCAACATTTCAGCTTCAACACAAGGAATCTAGTAAATTGAATCAGCTTGCATTACCCCATTAATCTAGACAAGATTACTGAAGGAATGTCACATCTATTGAAGTAGGGGAAGGATTTCTTCTGCTTTAGTCTTTGTGCTACTTTCCAGAGAGTAAAGGTTGAATCTAATCTACTATTGACCTTGAAGCATCAAAATATGTTGAAGCTTTCAGTAGTAACAGTAAAATATGTGGTCAAAAGTGAAATGTACTATTATAGACACATCCTGGTGGTGCTATGGAGTTTGCTATTTAGCGGTATTTCTCTAATTAGAATGGGAGCCCCAGGGCAGTAGTACAGTACCTGTGTAGTGTTCATTGCCCTGTGCAGCACAGGTGAGCAGCTGAGCCATGGAGGATCCCACAGACTTGGAGGTGCTGCCCAGATCCCGAGCACACTGCTCCATCTGCAGAGAGAACAGAACACAGTACATCAGACAACCAGACAAACAGACTCAGCAATGGATGAAAGAGTAATCAGTAGAAGTAATGAGACGTTGATTAATTCAATGAATCAGATTTCCCTGACCGATTCTCCAGGTAGTGGTTTCAGCTGCATGTCTATGGCAGCCATCTTGGCGTCTTGGAGCTCAGTCTTCAGAGTCTGGACGGCTGTGAGAGCTGAGTGGATCTCCATGGGGCCGCAGGCTTCGTGGGCCTAAAGAGCACAAGGAGAGAGCAGACCATTGAATTGGTCATTCTAGACTGACAGTTTTTATCCCATCTGAGCTGGTATTTATTGCCCTAGTCTATCAGAAGCTGGCTAGTCCTAACAGGGGATAGGTACCCTCACAAAGTGACAGAGGTGAGCGACAGGTATGACTTAAGTGTGTGTGTGTGTGTGTATATGTACCTTCTGTGCTACGGTTCTGAGCTCTGCCAGGCTGGTGGCCAGGTTTTTGGCACACTGACCCAGCTGCATAGCAGCGGCCTGGTCCATCACCGTGGGAACAGACGACTTCGCTGATGTCACCATCTTACTGCCAGGCTGTCATGACAGAAACAGGAATGTCAAATGTCAACAGAGAAATGTCAAATTCATCCCAAGAAGATGTTTGGTACCAGAGAATGTCTTTATTTGAATCTATTATGACTACAAAACCCAGCCTTGCCCAAGTATTAGACATCATCATCATCATCAATAATATATCTTTAGAAGCTTTCAAGCACACACTCACACGTATATCAGCACTGTACAATATATTGGGATCCCTTCATTCAATATGTGGTGAGAATAGGAGCCAGACTGGCACTGGTGGAGTACCTGTAGGAAGTTCTGACTGGTGGTGATGAGGGCTAGCTGGGTAGTGAGGTCTTCAGGCTGGGCCTGGCTGCCCCTTACCCCCTGGACCAGCCGGGGAATGTGGTCTGCCATGGCCTAGTGAGCCGCACACATACAGTATTCAACCACAGTTTCTATATAGCTGTAGCACCCATATAGCTGTATATAGCTGTAGCACCTACTGTATAACTACAGTAGGCATAGAAATTGTTCAATGCAAGCAACTGGCAATGTCCCCTGGCATTAAGAGATTATCCCCAGTACCTTGCAGCTCTGCACTAATTGCTGGTGAGCGGCGGTGTTCTTGTTGGAGGTTGCTGCATTCTGGGAGGCAGCGATGGTCTGGGTGGCTGCAGCTGCAGCTTGCTTGGCGGCATTCTGTTGGAATGTCACACACGTCAGGCATGTTTAGAATCACTGCCTCGACGAATCAAAACACACACACAAGATGCCTCTCAAATGGCACCCCATTCCCTTTATAGTGCACTTATTTTTGCCAGGAGGCCCATGGTCAAAAGAACCGTACTAAAGGGAATAGAGTGCCATTTGGGAGGCAGACAGTCTCCGTTTAGAGCCAGGGTTCCTCAGGTCAGAGGTCAAATATTTGTCGTGCCATCTTTAATGTCGGGCAGTAGGGTTCAAACAATCTCCTGATTTGGTATTTTATTAGGATCCCCATTAGCTGTTGTGAGAGCCTCTGACCCACTCAAAACATAAACAATACAGAACATTAACAGACAAGAACAGCTCAAGGACAAAACTTCAACTTAAAAAAGGCACACGTTGCCTCCATATCAAGAGGCAACGTACATACATACACGCACAAACTATTTAGGTCAAATAGGGAAGGTGTTGCGTTATTGGTTTTTTGAAACCAGGTTTGCTGTTCATTTGAGCAGTATGAGTTGGAACGCAGTTCCATACAATAATGGCTCGATATAATACTGTACGCTTTCTTGAATCGGATCTGGATTTGGGGACTGAAAAGACCCCTGGTGGCATGCCTGCGTGTGTCAGAGCTCTGTGTAAGTTGACGATGCAAACCATCTGGGATTTTCAACATGTTTCTTATAAAAAGAAGTGATGCAATCAGTCTCTTCTCAACTCTTAGCCAAGAGAGTCTGACACACATAGTATTTATATCCTCCTTCTGGTTACAATAAAAAGCAAGGTGTGTCTCTGTTCTGGGCCAGCGGCAGCTTATCTAGGTCTTTTCTTGCAGCACTCGACCACATAATAATCAAGGTAAGACAAAACTAAAGCCTGCAGAACTTGCTTTGTGGAGTGTTTTGTCCAAAAAAGCAGAGCATCTCTTTATTACGGACAGACCTCTTCCCTTCTCTTTATTAGACAGACAGACCTCTCCCCTTCTCTTTATTACAGACAGACCTCTCCCCATCTCTTTATTACAGACAGACCTCTCCCCATCTCTTTATTACGGACAGACCTCTCCCCATCTCTTTATTACAGACAGACCTCTCCCCATCTCTTTATTACAGACAGACCTCTCCCCATCTCTTTATTACAGACAGACCTCTCCCCATCTCTTTATTACAGACAGACCTCTCCCCATCTCTTTATTACGGACAGACCTCTCCCCATCTCTTTATTACAGACAGACCTCTCCCCATCTCTTTATTACAGACAGACCTCTCCCCTTCTCTTTATTACAGACAGACCTCTCCCCTTCTCTTTATTACAGACAGACCTACAGACAGACCTCTCCCCTTCTCTTTATTACAGACTCCCCATCTCTTTATTACAGACAGACCTCTCCCCATCTCTTTATTACAGACAGATCTCTTTATTACAGACAGACCTCTCCCCATCTCTTTATTACGGACAGACCTCTCCCCTTCTCTTTATTACAGACAGACCTCTCCCCATCTCTTTATTACAGACAGACCTCTCCCCATCTCTTTATTACAGACAGACCTCTTCCCTTCTCTTTATTACGGACAGACCTCTTCCCTTCTCTTTATTACGGACAGACCTTTTACCTTCTCTTTATTACAGACAGACCTCTCCCCTTCTCTTTATTACAGACAGACCTCTCCCCTTCTCTTTATTACAGACAGACCTCCCCCATCTCTTTATTACAGACAGACCTCTCCCCATCTCTTTATTACGGACAGACCTCTCCCCTTCTCTTTATTACAGACAGACCTCTCCCCATCTCTTTATTACAGACAGACCTCTCCCCATCTCTTTATTACGGACAGACCTCTCCCCTTCTCTTTATTACAGACAGACCTCTCCCCTTCTCTTTATTACAGACATACCTCTCCCCTTCTCTTTATTACAGACAGACCTCTCCCCATCTCTTTATTACGGACAGACCTCTCCCCATCTCTTTATTATGGACAGACCTCTCCCCATCTCTTTATTACGGACAGACCTCTCCCCATCTCTTTATTACGGACAGACCTCTCCCCATTTTTACAACCATTGCACCTATATGTTTTGACCATGACCGTTTACAATCTAAGGTAACATCAAGTAATTTAGTCTCCTCAACTTGTTAAACAACCACACCATTCATTACCAGATTCAGCTGACGTCTAGAACTTAGGGAATGAGTTGTACCAAATACAATGCTCTTAGCTTTAGGACCAGTTTATTACTAGCCACCGATTATAAAACAGACTGCAACTCTTTGTTAAGGGTTTCAGTGAATTAATTAGCTGTGGTTGCTGATGCGTATATGGTTGAATCATCAGCATTCATGGACAAATATGCTTTGTTTAATGCCAGTGGCAGGTCATTGGTAAAAATATAAAAGAGTAGAGGGCCTAGAGAGCTGCCCTGCGGTACACCACACTTTACATGTTTGACAGAGAAGCTTCCATTAAATAAAATCCTTTGAATTCTATTAAATAGAGGGCTCTGAATCCACGATATGGCAGAGATTGAAAAGCCACAACACAAGTTCTCTCAGCAACAGGTTATGGTCAATACTATCAAAGGCTGCACTTAAATCTAACAGTACCACTCCCACAATCTTCTTATAAAACAATCAGTAATTTGTGTCAGTGCAGTACATGTTGAGTGCCCTTCTCTATAAGCATGCTGAACGTCTGTTGTTAATTTGTTTATAGAGAAATAGCACTGTATTTGGTCAAACCATTTTTTCCAACAGTTTGCTAAGAGCTGGCAGCAAGTTGATAGGTCTGCTGTTAGAACCAGTAAAGGCCGCTTTATGTGATCGATACATGGACAATCTTGTTTAGGGCTGTGGTGGTCACAAAATTTCGTCAGCCGGTGACTGTCAAGCAAATAACTGCCGGTTTCACGGTAATTGACCATTAATTAACAAACACATTTAGCATCTCCTGGCTTCCACACACAGCCTCCAAGCCATTTTAAAAAGTCCAATAAATCCATGTAATATAGCCTCCCCCTTCACAATAAATCCATTATTTATTTTAGACAGGTCTAAAGAAGCATGATAAGAAAATGTAGTCTATTTCAGAAGAAAAGAATAGCATGCTCGGAGTTGTCCTTATGTTAGGTCCTGATGTGGCCATGCCAAATGGCTGTGGGCTACACTACTTAATTTAGCAGATATGATTTGATTATAATTCTGTGGCATTATTTTATATTATTTTATAGTATGAAGAATACAATTGAACAAAACTGAATAAAATATAAATATTTTCTCCAAAACGATTTGAGGGAGTGAGCACATGCGCACACACACTATTCTGTGTTGAGCGGTTAAAGAAATAGGTTCTCCTATATGCGTAATTTAGATGTGTTAATGGAACTTTAGTTGTTCTACAAACAGTGGGCTATGTTTATGTTTAGATTTTTAATACAATGCAAGGCTGCATGATGAGACTAATGATGATTTGATAAACTCTCGACAGGCATGAGCTCGGCTTTGTTTTTGCACAGGCTGTACACACGCCAATAGTCTCTCATTCACAATTTGACAAGCACTTGATAATGCCTCGAATTTCAGTGGCATCCCCTTCGTGGCCGTAATGCACCCTAAAAGAATCCATGCCTTTTGCAGTGCTGCGTTGTGCCCTTCTCCCTGAGTGTGCAACACAATCCGAAGCATCTCTCACTCACACGCCTCTCTGTCATATCCAGTTCCGAGGTGCATATTGAAGATATTGAAAGAACTGTCCACATTTACTTTTCGTCACAAGATGAGCAGGTCTAACGAACTGCAAAAGCACTAGCCTATATCAATCTACTATCTCCCATGGTACAAAAGTCAACCTATTCTATTCTTTGCAAGAAATAAATATTCCATGAATCACTCAGTGTGTGTAAGTGAATCAGTGTGTGTAAGTGAGTCTGTGTGTGTAAGTGAGTCTGTGTGTGTAAGTGAGTCTGTGTGCTGTGGGGTTGAAGTTACAAACCCATAGGCTTTGCTCTCTCATCCCTTCCAGGGTTTTGGGAGGGAGGGTGGATAACGAGCCTGTCAAAGCGGATGTAAGCAATGTCCCCACCCACTCTGGCAGCTTTCATGGCCAAGATAAGTTCATTCCTCTTCTGGTGCACAGCTTCAGGATAGTCCTCATTGAGGAAGGCACACATTCCTCTCAAGTTCTTGGCTCTTTCCAGAACAGCTACCTTGTCCTTTTTAAAACATTTATTTTTAATTTCTGCTTTATTGAACAAGTTAGGCTAGTTGAGAACAAGTTCTCATTTACAACTGAGACCTGGCCAAGATAGAGTTAAGCAGTGCGACACAAACAGAGTTACACATGGGATAAATAAACGTACAGTCAATAACACAATAGTCTATATACAGTGTGTGCAATAAACCTCAAGAACTTGACCACTACGGGCCTGTCACCTGGGCCGGTGGTGGGCTTTCCAGTTCTGTGGGCGCGCTCCAGCTCAATCTTCTTGGAGTCCATCTTCAGTTTCTCCGCGATCATTTCCCTCACTTTGTCCTCAGACTCCATCCAGGTCTCATGTGGCGATTCTGCAATTACGTCCACAACCATGTTGTTCCGCCTTGATTGTCCCTTGAGATAATTTTTTGAGATCCTGGACCTCTCTGTCAGGTCGTCCATTCTTTTATTAGTTGAGTCCACCAGTATTTGGACAAAACACTACAAGCCATTTTCTTGTTGTTGAAACTGCATGTAGAATTTTTCGTTGTTGTTGTTGTTGTTCATTCACCTGTGACAGAGAGACACACCACTGTCCTCAACAGTACTCCTGCCAGCTTTGGTCTTTGTCATGGTACCTAGCAACGTAGGTTACGCTGTTACTCCTCACAGTTCCAGATAGGGCAGGTCGCAGGGAAGATTGAAAACAACAAACAGCAGGGATCTAGACAGCCACAAGCCCGGGACAATCTGTTATCCCTGCCACAGGCTGCGTTCAAGCCCTCAAGAAAACCCTGCTAGCTTGATAGGCAGCTAGCAAGCAGCTACATCAAATAGCTCCTCAGAACCGGTGTTGGTCGGCAGGATCACTGGACAGAGAGTAGCAGACCCAGCAACTGATGCCAACTGCGTCCCGGGATCCAAACTCAAAAAAGGTAGCTAGATACTAAGAAACTTTTTAACACACTTTCAAAACACCAAACCGAGCTCACCCTCATTCCGCGTTCAACAGTCATATGTAAAATGCTCCTTTTACATTTCAGTGGCTAGTAGGATGACGATCGAAGAATGATACTGGATGGTCTCTACTTTCATATGAAGGAAAACCTACAAGGACTTCTCAGAATGTAAACAGGAAGGGAAAGGAAGTTTCTGTAACAGTTGAATGTACCCAGAGTACACTGTAGCTCTCCAAACACACTCAGTAATGTCCTGTACTGTATATAACTGTTCTTGCATGGTTTACATCAACAGTTGGAAATAATAGCTCTGGTAATGTAATCACCTCTTCACGTTAACCTAAAGCCCAAAATAATACAGCATATCAAAAATACTACTTCTAGACTTTCACTCAAAGCCTGTTGTTTTCCATGCGACTGACAATGTGGTGTGTATGTAGATCAAGATCTATGATGAGGAGACGCAAGTGGAAGTGCCTGCTTACTCAGCCCCAGAGCCATATACAGAGTTTGGCAAACCCATTTATGGGATGCCACCTTAGCACCAAACTCGCGGAGCCACCCATAGGTATACTGTACATATATGGCTCTGCCCAGCCTAGCTCAGACTCATCCAACTGACCTCTAGCCTGTTAATGAGCTTCTTCTTGATGGCGTTCTGAGCTGCAGCGTTGGTGGCCACGCGCAACCCCTCAGCCGCCTCCCTCAGTCTCTGCTGCTGGTCTTCGTTCTCTGGGTATGCCGCTGCGCCCTGTTACACACACACACACACAAAGGAAGACACCTCATCCATCATTAAACTGGAGCAGATGGAGATGCATCCAGGGAAAGTACTAGAGTCCAACTGTAATCATGTCCGTTTGTAATGACAGCAGCTCTTCTTTGTCTATCTATCAACATCTTGTTTATGAGGAAACATCAAGATTCCTTTTCATTACCTCCTCCTCTGGCTCCAGCTCCCTTTACCTCTCTCGGTCTCTCCAGCTGTCTCTGATTGTACGTGACTGGGTTCAGTTCACACAAACCAATATCCCTAAGAGCCTCTGTGCGTCCTATTGTTGAGGGAATGAAGAGAATCTAGAGCCTAAGCCTCCATGCCATTTAGTTAATTAATCAGCCAGGCGCTTCCCTCACCTGCTGCTGAATGTAACCCTCTACAGTACATTACAGCAGCCATCTTATAGCTCTCTAATACACACACACTAAAAACATACCACCCACAGCCCCAAGGTGATGTTTATAGTAAGCCCAGACTAATGTGAAGAGACATTACAGTACTAATTCCTCAAGAGTAGAGGGGAATAATGTGATTGACTGTTGAAATGCAAAAACGTTTTTTTCATAACAGTGTGTCATGTTAGGCAGCCCAGTACAGGCTATCATTGATACTATTCGCTGCTTCCTGTACGCCAGGTTAACTGTCACTTATGTGTGATCAGAAATTGTCACTGAAGGGAAAACCAATCGTATCCTAATAATAAAAGGGATTGGAAATGAAAACAGAGTAGTGTCCGAAATTAAACCACATGGCTAATGTCCAGATATGCCGCCGCCGCCCGCCCCCCCAGGTTACAACCAGGGATCAGCCAATGTTGACAGCAACCCTGGAGCAATTAGGGTTAAGTACCTTGCTCAACGGCAGATTGACAGATTTTTCACCTTTTGGTTACCTGCCCAACGCTCTAACTGCTAGGCTACCTGCAACTAGGGGTAGTGCTATAGTGCTGAATACAGCCCCCTTTCTGACAGTTACCAAGGAAACAGTGGCTGGGCAAATCCTTCACTGATAGTGATAAAGATTAGCTGCTATAATGTGATTAATGTGGAATCAAAGCATCTAACCAGCTGTAAGATACGGCCCCATTTAGCATTCATGATGGCAGGGACATTAATACTTGTCTGTAAGGCTGAGGAGCAGATGAAGAATCAAGTGGACTGCCTGAATAAAAGTAGACTGATATTTAACTACACAACCAGGAAGCACCCAAATAGCAGTGGAAAAAGCTCCAGTTTGAATGAATGTAATCAAATGCAATACAACCCCATTTGGATAACCATATCAAACATACATGAAATGCATGTCAATGTAAATTGTAAATAAGAATTTGTTAGCTGACTTGCCTAGTTAAATAAAGGTTCAATAAAAAACAAAAGAAAAACAATACACTGGCAGCTCTACGAATTACAACCTGTAGTTTTTCACTGGAAATTGCAATTTTTAGAGAAAGTATGACATAGAAAGGGTTTAGACTAGCCAAATTCTTTCAGACCCCATAGCGATGCCTGTCCTCCTTCAGTCAGTGAGAACCGCTCAGTCTCTTGGTCTCTGAGTGGTGTTTAAATAGGAAGGCCACCATAGCTGGACAAAGCGGTACAATCAGTGATACCTCAGAGGTCACTGGTGGTTCATTAGTGATGAGGTCACTTCATGGGAACATGGTGATCTGAGGGACAACACGGGACATCCTGCTGTGGCCATACACTGCTCTGAAAGACATTCTGGGATTCAAAAACAGACGTCTCTCTCTAGGGTCAGCAGCCGGGTCCTATTTTCCCCAGAACATCCAGGCAGACAACGAAAAGGTCACCTTGTGTGGAAAACAACGGACAGGACAGATCATCGTTCTTGGAAGGGAGTTTGAGGAATTTCACTGCTCTAGTTGTGTAGAGGACGAATCGGTAATATTCTACTTTAGTACAACCTACCGTTTGGACAACTCCTCTAGTACATACATAATGGAGAATCTATGCTCTAACCAAGGGGAGTCAAACACATCCCACGGAGGGCCTAATGTGTGCAGGTTTTTAGTGTTTCCATTCAATTGAGACCGCTCTTGCTGTCTCCGCCTGGCCGGTTCCCCTCTCTCCAATGGGATTCTCTGCCTCTAACCCTATTACAGGGGCTGAGTCACTGGCTTACTGGTGCTCTTCCATGCCATCCCTAGGAGGGGTGCGTCACTTGAGTGGTTTGAGTCACTGACGTGATCTTCCTGTCTGGGTTGTGCCGTGGGGAAGAACTTTGTGGGCTATACTCTGCCATGTCTCAGGATGGTAAGTTGGTGGTTGAAGATATCCCTCTAGTGGTGTGGGGGCTGTGCTTTGGCAAAGTGCGTGGGGTTATATCCTGCCTGTTTGGCCCTGTCCGGGGGTATCGTCGGTCTCCCGACCCCTAATGTCTCAGCCTCCAGTATTTATGCTGCAGTAGTTTGTGTCGGGGGGCTTGGGTCAGTCTGTTATATCTGGAGTATTTCTCCTGTCTTATCCGGTGTCCTGTGTGAATTGAAGTAGGCTCTCTCCAATTCGCCCTCTCTTTCGGAGGACCTGAGCCCTAGGACCATGCCTCAGGACAACCTGGCATGATGACTCCTTGCTGTCCCCAGTCCACCTGGCCGTGCTGCTGCTCCAGTTTCAACTGTTCTGCCTGCGGCTATGGAATCCTGACCTGTTCACCGGACATGCCACCTGTCCCAGACCTGCTGTTTTCAACTCTCTAGAGACAGCAGGAGCGGTAGATACTCTGAATGATTGGCTATGAAAAGCAAACTGACATTTACTCCTGAAGTGCTGAACTGTTGCACCCTCTACAACCACTGTGATCATTATCATCTGACCATGCTGGTCATCTATGAACATCTTGGCAATGTTCTGTTATAATCTCCACCTGGCACAGCCAGAAGAGGACTGGCCACCCCTCATAGCCTGGTTCCTCTATGTTTCTTCCAAGGTTCTGGCCTTTCTAGGGAGTTTTTCCGAGCCTCCGTGCTTCGCTTGCTGTTTTAAGCTTGTTTTCTGTACAGCACTGTGTGACATCAGCTGATGTAAGAAGGGCTTTATAAAGAAATGTGATTGATTGATAGACAACCAGGTGAGGGGAGTTATTTACTAATCAGTGACCTTAATTCCTCAATCAAGTACAAGGGTGGAGCAAAAACCAGCAGACACTGGGCCTCTGTGGAATGGTTTTGACATCTCTAAACTCTTTTTACTAAATAAATGAAAACAGGACACACTCTGCACACTTGATCAGATGCAAGTTTCAGTGCTTAATGTCCTACGCTTTTAATGAACAACCTTCATCAGACCGGTTCTGACAAAGGTTGTTGTTGACCGAAAGCTTAGCACAGTAAGTAAGCCATTATTACGTACTGTACCTTAGCAGCCTCCACCATCCTGGCTGTGGCGTCTGCCAGTAGTTTAGCTGCAGCAAGTAGCTTCTTAGAGTTGTCAACATCCACTTCCACCTCAGCATCTGACCGCATGGCATTCACCAGGTCAGAGGTGGCCTGAGCTAGGACCCTGGCCTGCCGAACCATCTCTCCTGAGAGGGGAGACAGGGGAGAGAAAGAGGGGGATGGGTAGAAGTAGAGGGGGTGGAGACGTGTGTGTGTGTGTGTGTGTGAGAGAATGAGTCAGCGAGAGAGCCAGCGAGCGAGTCAGCGAGAGAGCCAGCGAGCGAGTCAGCGAGAGAGCCAGCGAGCGAGTCAGCGAGAGAGCCAGCGAGCGAGTCAGCGAGAGAGCCAGCGAGCGAGTCAGCGAGCGAGTCAGCGAGCGAGCCAGCGAGCGAGTCAGCGAGAGAGCCAGCGAGCCAGCCAGCGAGCGAGTCAGCGAGAGAGCCAGCGAGAGAGCCAGCGAGCGAGCCAGCGAGCGAGTCAGCGAGAGCGAGAGAGCAGCGAGTGAGCGAGCGAGTCAGCGAGCGAGCCAGCGAGAGAGTCAGAGAGAGCCAGCGAGAGAGAGAGAGAGAGCCAGCGAGTGAGCCAGAGAGAGAGAGAGAGCCCGAGAGAGAGAGAGAGAGCCAGCGAGAGAGAGAGAGAGAGAGCCAGCGAGAGAGAGAGAGAGAGCCAGCGAGAGAGAGAGAGAGAGCCAGCGAGAGAGAGAGAGAGAGCCAGCGAGAGAGAGAGAGAGCCAGAGAGAGAGAGAGAGAGAGAGCCAGCGAGAGAGAGAGAGAGAGAGCCAGCGAGAGAGAGAGAGAGAGCCAGAGAGAGAGAGAGAGAGCCAGCGAGAGAGAGAGAGAGAGCCAGCGAGAGAGAGAGAGAGAGAGCCAGCGAGAGAGAGAGAGAGAGAGCGAGAGAGAGAGAGAGAGAGCCAGCGAGAGAGAGAGAGAGAGCCAGCGAGAGAGAGAGAGAGAGCCAGCGAGAGAGAGAGAGAGAGCCAGCGAGAGAGAGAGAGAGAGCCAGCGAGAGAGAGAGAGAGAGAGCCAGCGAGAGAGAGAGAGAGAGCCAGCGAGAGAGAGAGAGAGAGCCAGCGAGAGAGAGAGAGAGAGCCAGCGAGAGAGAGAGAGAGAGCCAGCGAGAGAGAGAGAGAGAGCCAGCGAGAGAGAGAGAGAGAGCCAGCGAGAGAGAGAGAGAGAGCCAGCGAGAGAGAGAGAGAGAGCCAGCGAGAGAGAGAGAGAGAGCCAGCGAGAGAGAGAGAGAGAGCCAGCGAGAGAGAGAGAGAGAGCCAGCGAGAGAGAGAGAGAGAGCCAGCGAGAGAGAGAGAGAGAGCCAGCGAGAGAGAGAGAGAGAGCCAGAGAGAGAGAGAGAGAGCCAGAGAGAGAGAGAGAGAGCCAGCGAGAGAGAGAGAGAGCCAGCGAGAGAGAGAGAGCCAGCGAGAGAGAGAGAGCCAGCGAGAGAGAGAGAGCCAGCGAGAGAGAGAGAGCCAGCGAGAGAGAGAGAGCCAGCGAGAGAGAGAGAGCCAGCGAGCGACACAGCGAGCGGAGAAAGAGAACAAGACAAAGTTAGGCTACTGTATGACTAAATCCTGCTAGTCCAAGGAGACGAGAGATTGGTATTTATTCTCTCTATTAAAGAACACATGGCTTTAAACTGCAGTCATCTGGCAGCCAGCATTGAGAACTCAAGCCAATCTGCCAACACTCCCCTGGGAGAGAGAATGAGTATTTTTCCAATCCATTTTCATACTCAACTAACTGAGGCTTATGTCAGGTGTAACTTGAACCCACATATTTGCTGTTGGCTGAAAGTCAGCATTCTTCAACAGGTTGGGTACAGAACAGAATGAGGTTCTTTAGAGCAGCTGGCAGACACTTTCTATACACCAAGAGGCTTTAAATCTAAATATCAACAAACATTCATCAATTTAAACAATTAAATCAAGCTTTATTGGCATTTAACAGTTCTATTTAGCGACTTCATCACTACCACTTCTAGGGAATCCCCTTCCTTCCCTCCTCTCCTCACCTGCGTCTCCCATGGAGCTGAAGATGCTCTCTGTTACGGTCATGATGGTGTCGGTGGCCTGGTCGTAGCGACCAATGGGCTCGCCGTGGGAGGCGTAGTGGCATACGTGCTCCAGCAGGTCCCCCAGGGCCTGACCGACAACACTGGCTGCAGAACTCACCTGCAGGATGTCTCTCAGTTCAGTTTCAATTCAGGAAGTACACTGACAAACCAATTTCAATGTTCCTCAATGCTTCTATATGAGAAAACTGTACTGAAATTGAGATGGAGTTGACCCCAACTCCGCTCACCTGCTTCAGCATCTCCCCGTCGACTGTGGCAGACAGACAGGCCTGGACACAGCCCTCCACTGAGCGGTCTACCAGCTTCCCTGCCTCAATCAGCTGCTCCTGGCACACTGGGGAGCTGATGGTGGGACTCACCACCTGCAGGGAGCGATGGAGAAAGTAAGAGAGGGATATAGAGAGTTAGAGGAAGAGCGAGATCAGCTGCTACTGGAACACCAGAGCACTGATGGTGACAGTCTCCACCTGGAGAGGAAGGGGCGATGGAGAAAGTGAGAGAGGGATATAGAGAGTTAGAGGAAGAGCGAGATCAGCTGCTCCTGGAACACCAGAGCACTGATGGTGACAGTCTCCACCTGGAGAGGAAGGGGTGATGGAGAAAGTGAGAGAGGGATATAGAGAGTTAGAGGAAGAGCGAGATCAGCTGCTCCTGGAACACCAGAGCACTGATGGTGACAGTCTCCACCTGGAGAGGAAGGGGTGATGGAGAAAGTAAGAGAGGGATATAGAGAGTTAGAGGAAGAGCGAGATCAGCTGCTCCTGGAACACCAGAGCACTGATGGTGACAGTCTCCACCTGGAGAGGAAGGGGTGATGGAGAAAGTAAGAGAGGGATATAGAGAGTTAGAGGAAGAGCGAGATCAGCTGCTCCTGGAACACCAGAGCACTGATGGTGACAGTCTCCACCTGGAGAGGAAGGGGTGATGGAGAAAGTAAGAGAGGGATATAGAGAGTTAGAGGAAGAGCGAGATCAGCTGCTCCTGGAACACCAGAGCACTGATGGTGACAGTCTCCACCTGGAGAGGAAGGGGTGATGGAGAAAGTAAGAGAGGGATATAGAGAGTTAGAGGAAGAGCGAGATCAGCTGCTCCTGGAACACCAGAGCACTGATGGTGACAGTCTCCACCTGGAGAGGAAGGGGTGATGGAGAAAGTAAGAGAGGGATATAGAGAGTTAGAGGAAGAGCGAGATCAGCTGCTCCTGGAACACCAGAGCACTGATGGTGACAGTCTCCACCTGGAGAGGAAGGGGTGATGGAGAAAGTAAGAGAGGGATATAGAGAGTTAGAGGAAGAGCGAGATCAGCTGCTCCTGGAACACCAGAGCACTGATGGTGACAGTCTCCACCTGGAGAGGAAGGGGCGATGGAGAAAGTAAGAGAGGGATATAGAGAGTTAGAGGAAGAGCGAGATCAGCTGCTCCTGGAACACCAGAGCACTGATGGTGACAGTCTCCACCTGGAGAGGAAGGGGTGATGGAGAAAGTAAGAGGGATAAAGAGAGTTAGAGGAAGAGCGAGATCAGCTGCTCCTGGAACACCAGAGCACTGATGGTGACAGTCTCCACCTGGAGAGGAAGGGGTGATGGAGAAAGTAAGAGGGATAAAGAGAGTTAGAGGAAGAGCGAGATCAGCTGCTCCTGGAACACCAGAGCACTGATGGTGACAGTCTCCACCTGGAGAGGAAGGGGTGATGGAGAAAGTAAGAGAGGGATATAGAGAGTTAGAGGAAGAGCGAGATCAGCTGCTCCTGGAACACCAGAGCACTGATGGTGACAGTCTCCACCTGGAGAGGAAGGGGTGATGGAGAAAGTGAGAGAGGGATATAGAGAGTTAGAGGAAGAGCGAGATCAGCTGCTCCTGGAACACCAGAGCACTGATGGTGACAGTCTCCACCTGGAGAGGAAGGGGTGATGGAGAAAGTAAGAGAGGGATATAGAGAGTTAGAGGAAGAGCGAGATCAGCTGCTCCTGGAACACCAGAGCACTGATGGTGACAGTCTCCACCTGGAGAGGAAGGGGTGATGGAGAAAAATGAGTGAATGTGTTGAAAGAGAAACAAAGAGGAAAAAAAGATTAAGTAAACAGATCATGTAAGATGAAAAACACGAACATCTAGGTGTATATTATTGAAGTTAGTCACTTTACCTGGGGTTATTGAAGTTAGTCACTTTACCTGGGGTTATTGAAGTTAGTCACTTTACCTGGGGTTATTGAAGTTAGTCACTTTACCTGGGGTTATTGAAGTTACTAATTCTACCTGGGGTTATTGAAGTTAGTCACTTTACCTGGGGTTATTGAAGTTAGTCACTTTACCTGGGGTTATTGAAGTTACTACTTTACCTGGGGTTATTGAAGTTAGTCACTTTACCTGGGGTTATTGAAGTTACTCACTTTACCTGGGGTTATTGAAGTTACTAATTTACCTGGGGTTATTGAGTTACTAACTTTTACTACTACTTTACCTGGGGTTATTGAAGTTACTAATTCTACCTGGGGTTATTGAAGTTACTAACTTTACCTGGGGTTATTGAAGTTACTAATTCTACCTGGGGTTATTGAAGTTACTAATTCTACCTGGGGTTATTGAAGTTACTAATTCTACCTGGGGTTATTGAAGTTACTAATTCTACCTGGGGTTATTGAAGTTACTAACTTTACCTGGGGTTATTGAAGTTACTAATTCTACCTGGGTTTATTGAAGTTACTAACTTTACCTGGGGTTATTGAAGTTACTAACTTTACCTGGGGTTATTGAAGTTACTAATTCTACCTGGGGTTATTGAAGTTAGTCACTTTACCTGGGGTTATTGAAGTTACTAATTCTACCTGGGGTTATTGAAGTTAGTCACTTTACCTGGGGTTATTGAAGTTACTAATTCTACCTGGGGTTATTGAAGTTACTAATTCTACCTGGGGTTATTGAAGTTACTAATTTTACCTGGGGTTATTGAAGTTACTAATTCTACCTGGGGTTATTGAAGTTACTAACTTTACCTGGGGTTATTGAAGTTACTAACTTTACCTGGGGTTATTGAAGTTACTAATTCTACCTGGGGTTATTGAAGTTAGTCACTTTACCTGGGGTTATTGAAGTTACTAACTTTACCTGGGGTTATTGAAGTTACTAATTCTACCTGGGGTTATTGAAGTTAGTAACTTTACCTGGGGTTATTGAAGTTACTAATTCTACCTGGGGTTATTGAAGTTACTAATTCTACCTGGGGTTATTGAAGTTACTAATTCTACCTGGGGTTATTGAAGTTACTAATTCTACCTGGGGTTATTAACCTGGGGTTATTGAAGTTTACTAATTCTACCTGGGGTTATTGAAGTTACTAACTTTACCTGGGGTTATTGAAGTTACTAATTTACCTGGGGTTATTGAAGTTACTAACTTTACCTGGGGTTATTGAATTTACTAATTCTACCTGGGGTTATTGAAGTTACTAATTCTACCTGGGGTTATTGAAGTTACTAATTCTACCTGGGGTTATTGAAGTTACTAATTCTACCTGGGGTTATTGAAGTTACTAATTCTACCTGGGGTTAGTGAACTTTATTGAAGTTACTAATTCTACCTGGGGTTATTGAAGTTACTGAAGTTCTACCTGGGGTTATTGAAGTTACTAATTCTACCTGGGGTTATTGAAGTTACTAATTCTACCTGGGGTTATTGAAGTTACTAATTCTACCTGGGGTTATTGAAGTTACTAACTTTACCTGGGGTTATTGAAGTTACTAATTCTACCTGGGGTTATTGAAGTTAGTCACTTTACCTGGGGTTATTGAAGTTACTAATTCTACCTGGGGTTATTGAAGTTACTAATTCTACCTGGGGTTATTGAAGTTACTAACTTTACCTGGGGTTATTGAAGTTACTAATTCTACCTGGGGTTATTGAAGTTACTAATTCTACCTGGGGTTATTGAAGTTACTAACTTTACCTGGGGTTATTGAAGTTACTAATTCTACCTGGGGTTATTGAAGTTACTAACTTTACCTGGGGTTATTGAAGTTACTAACTTTACCTGGGGTTATTGAAGTTACTAACTTTACCTGGGGTTATTGAAGTTACTAACTTTACCTGGGGTTATTGAAGTTACTAATTCTATTTACCTGGGGTTATTGGGGTTATTGAAGTTAGTTACACTGGGGTTATTGAAGTTTCACTTTACCTGGGGTTATTGAAGTTAGTCACTTTACCTGGGGTTATTGAAGTTAGTCACTTTACCTGGGGTTATTGAAGTTAGTCACTTTACCTGGGGTTATTGAAGTTGCTAATTCTACCTGGGGTTATTGAAGTTACTAATTCTACCTGGGGTTATTGAAGTTAGTCACTTTACTTGGGGTTATTGAAGTTAGTAACTTTACCTGGGGTTATTGAAGTTACTAACTTTACCTGGGGTTATTGAAGTTAGTAATTCTACCTGGGGTTATTGAAGTTAGTAATTCTACCTGGGGTTATTGAAGTTAGTAATTCTACCTGGGGTTATTGAAGTTAGTAATTCTACCTGGGGTTATTGAAGTTAGTCACTTTACCTGGGGTTATTGAAGTTAGTCACTTTACCTGGGGTTATTGAAGTTAGTCACTTTACCTGGGGTTATTGAAGTTAGTCACTTTACCTGGGGTTATTGAAGTTAGTCACTTTACCTGGGGTTATTGAAGTTAGTCACTTTACCTGGGGTTATTGAAGTTAGTCACTTTACCTGGGGTTATTGAAGTTAGTCACTTTACCTGGGGTTATTGAAGTTACTAACTTTACCTGGGGTTATTGAAGTTACTACTTTACCTACCTGGGGTTATTGAAGTTACTAATTCTACCTGGGGTTATTGAAGTTAGTCACTTTACCTGGGGTTATTGGTTACTAACTTTATTGAAGTTACTAATTCTACCTGGGGTTATTGAAGTTAGTCACTTTACCTGGGGTTATTGAAGTTACTAATTCTACCTGGGGTTATTGAAGTTACTAATTCTACCTGGGGTTATTGAAGTTAGTCACTTTCTGGGGTTATTGAAGTTACTAATTTACCTGGGGTTATTGAAGTAGTTACTTTACCTGGGGTTATTGAAGTTACTAATTCTACCTGGGGTTATTGAAGTTAGTCACTTTACCTGGGGTTATTGAAGTTACTAATTCTACCTGGGGTTATTGAAGTTACTAATTCTACCTGGGGTTATTGAAGTTAGTCACTTTACCTGGGGTTATTGAAGTTACTAACTTTACCTGGGGTTATTGAAGTTACTAATTCTACCTGGGGTTATTGAAGTTAGTCACTTTACCTGGGGTTATTGAAGTTACTAATTCTACCTGGGGTTATTGAAGTTACTAATTCTACCTGGGGTTATTGAAGTTAGTCACTTTACCTGGGGTTATTGAAGTTACTAATTCTACCTGGGGTTATTGAAGTTAGTCACTTTACCTGGGGTTATTGAAGTTAGTAACTTTACCTGGGGTTATTGAAGTTACTAATTCTACCTGGGGTTATTGAAGTTACTAATTCTACCTGGGGTTATTGAAGTTAGTCACTTTACCTGGGGTTATTGAAGTTACTAATTCTACCTGGGGTTATTGAAGTTAGTCACTTTACCTGGGGCTATTGAAGTTACTAATTCTACCTGGGGTTATTGAAGTTAGTCACTTTACCTGGGGTTATTGAAGTTACTAATTCTACCTGGGGTTATTGAAGTTAGTCACTTTACCTGGGGTTATTGAAGTTAGTCACTTTACCTGGGGTTATTGAAGTTAGTCACTTTACCTGGGGTTATTGAAGTTAGTCACTTTACCTGGGGTTATTGAAGTTAGTCACTTTACCTGGGGTTATCGAAGTTACTAACTTTACCTGGGGTTATTGAAGTTAGTAATTCTACCTGGGGTTATTGAAGTTAGTCACTTTACCTGGGGTTATTGAAGTTAGTAACTTTACCTGGGGTTATCGAAGTTAGTAATTCTACCTGGGGTTATTGAAGTTAGTCACTTTACCTGGGGTTATCGAAGTTAGTCACTTTACCTGGGGTTATCGAAGTTAGTCACTTTACCTGGGGTTATTGAAGTTAGTAACTTTACCTGGGGTTATTGAAGTTAGTCATTTTACCTGGGGTTATTGAAGTTACTAACTTTACCTGGGGTTATTGAAGTTAGTAACTTTACCTGGGGTTATTGAAGTTACTAACTTTACCTGGGGTTATTGAAGTTAGTCATTTTACCTGGGTTATTGAAGTTTCTAACTTTACCTGGGTTATTGAAGTGGAAGAATCATAGCTACTGTTGTTGAATTATCCACCGCAGCACTGCCACAAACCTTTCCCCCTCTCACATCATTCTCATCATGATGAAATGTCAGTGGGAGTGTGTGAAAGGTCTACAGTGTTGTACCTTGGCACAGGCCACCAGCTGGGAGGTGGAGAGGGCACACTGCGTGGCAGCAGCGATTACTCTGTTCTGTAGGACCGTGTCGTCTGCCACCTGGGCCACATTCTTCGCCTTCAGCACCATCATGGCTGCCGCGTTGGCCACCGCCTTGGCCAGGATCATCAGCACCTCCTGAAATGGTCATCACCATTATTCATGTCCATCCCTCTTAATAAATTCTAATAAGCAGAGGTTACGCTTGAAATTCAGATTGGGTGCAACTGCAGAATAATCCCTCTAAATGTGGTGAGTCTGAATCGCATGTGAAAGTTTGTAATGAGAAAAAGTGAAAATAAACAGACTCTTACCTGGAACCTCTCGTCTGACTCGTTCTCTCCTATCTGAAGCAGCAGGTCCCCACTGGCCTGGCCTATACTGCCTGCTGCACTCAGCACAGTCTGACGGGGCTGAGGGAACAGGAAGTCAGAGTACAGCTATGGCACAAGGGTTAGCCCACGTGGGGTCTACGGTAGGTAGACCTAAATTACAGCTGGCTCAGCATCTACGCTTAACCCCAGAAGGTCAACACACCAGACTAGCTTAGATGAGCTACTGTATTTCTGAATCCACATCAGGGTATTTTCATATTGTCAAGACAGAATCTCCCAAAAACATTATCATCACAACTGGCCTTGAAGGAACACTGTGAGCATAGTGAACTGGGCCTGCAGGTGCAGGTCTATGTGAAATCCATTATTCAACATGGCAGTGATGAATCATTCACAGCAGGATTATCCTCACCAGCCTTTGTTTTGTTCAACGTGAACAAAACACACAGTAGCAAAGGAAGGTTGAATAGCTCAAATGGCCATATTTTGTTATGGTTCTGCCTGGCTGTCAGTCTCTGGCCATCTGTCTCTGTTCAGACATGAGGGCAGGAATACAATAGACAGCCAACACATGACACACTCCCTAAAAAAGGGAAATATTAATCAAATTAAGCCTTGTAACTGGGAGGAGTGCCACCATATGAATACAGTAGGAGCTCAGTTGGTATTATTGAGGCCAGTGGTGCATTAGTGATAAGTACAGTATAAACACCTCCAATCAATCAGAGGTCAAACCTAACACACTCTACAGCCTTCTGTTACCCTCTCTTTAAAGGCAATACAACTGGGAAAGATCAACTGTGATGTTTGTTCTGTTACTAAAGAGAATATAAAATGCCTTATATCAGGGACAATGGAACTTAATGAGAGGTCCAAGTAAGTCTAGAACATTGAATCATGTGTAGAAGCCAGCTCATGTGCTCTTCAGATACCACAGGTGTTGGGCTGAAGCATTGTTGGTAGAAAACTCTGGCCACGGAAAGCCACAGTAGGCCAATCTGCAGGCTTTTGTTTCAAGTGTGTTTGCTTTGCACTAAACTGGAACAAAAGCCGTAAACACTCTAGGCTCTCCTGGACCAGTGCTGAGGCATCTGCCTCCGCCAGCCCTGTCTCACCTCTCCGGAGGCAGGCTCCACAGCCTTGAGCAGGTCAGAGACGGCCCCAGCAAGGTTCCTAGCGGCACCCATAAGGTCATTGCTCCCGCCCGTGTCGTCCTCTATAAGAGCAGCCAGTAGCTTCACACCCTTAGACATCTCTGTCAGGTTGGAGGAGATGGTGGTGATGGCACAGCCCACTGCAGTGTAGTCTGTGTCTGTCGGGTCACCTATAAGAGGGAGGGAGGGGAGGGGAGGGGAGGGGAGGGAGGGAGGGAGGGAGGGAGGGAGGGAGGGAGGGAGGGAGGGAGGGAGGGGAGGGAGGGAGGGAGGGAGGGAGGGAGGGAGGGAGGGAGGGAGGGAGGGAGGGAGGGAGGGAGGGAGGGAGGGAGGGAGGGAGGGAGGGCGAGGGAATAGAGTATAGTAAGCGAAAGAGAGTGGGGATGGAAAGAGGTAGAGAGGATAGAGAAGGAGAATGAAAAAAACGAGAGAGATAGAGAGATAAAGAGAGCCAAGTTAACCATCTCAAGCTCTTCTGGCCTGTCCTCTGGGTACCTAACTGGGTGCAGTACAGTGAGCCAGTATGTGTCAAACTTGTACCCATGTTACACTCAGCCAGTCAATTCAGCATGTCACATTAGATCATTCTGTTTAGACATGAGACTGCTGGTGGAAATGACCAGACGTTTAGATAAAAGGGGAAAGGGTCAGGGACCGTATAAAGCATCTCAGAGCGCTGGTCCAGGATCAGGACCCCTGGTCCATGTCATCTTATTCACTATACGATGGTCTGAAAGGCCAAACTGATCCTATATCAGCACTCTTCTCTGATTGCGACTGGACAACAGAGCAGGGAAGTCCCCTTATATTGAAACAGATGGTTGAAGCACCGACTGTCCCTTGGCTGGGTTCAGCATGGCACCAAACCAATGATATGAAGAATACTGCCAGCTCGCATGGCCCACTAGTACACATTATAATGGATACCAGTTCACCATTACTGTAGATTTACACGTAATGAAAACCAAGTCGTTAACTTGAAAATTTTTAAATGTGAATAAATTAAAACCGCGAGATATAAAAAATGAAGAAAAAAACAGCTTGTAAAAATGTAAGCTCAAAACCTTCTGTCACTTCAACAGCACTGGAATATCCAGCTCTTCCATTGAACATCATGTCATTTCCTGAGTCATCCCAAAGCCACGTACCAGCGGTGAGGTTGACCACAGAAGCTGTTCCTGCGGTGATGGCGTCCACCTGGGAGTGGATCTCATGTTTGGACTCATCCACCTTGTTCTGGATCCACACCTTGGACGCCTGGAGGAGAGAGATGGTACTGGTTCATCAGAATTATCACATGAAGGTGGTACTTGGCAGCTAAAAGCTGAATTGCAGAACATACAAGTAAATAAGAATGAAACATCAGAAAGTCAGGATGGGAGTTGGACGATGAATGTGATCTAGGAGCTGAAGCAGGGAGAATGCATTGAGAGAACAGCACTAGGGTGAGCATAGACGTAGTTACATTTATTTTAAGGAGTGTTATGTACATACATTAAACATGCCGTTAAGCATAAAAATCAAACGTCAGAAAATTACAATATAAAATGTAAAGATTTGGATCAGAAGCTTTAAGAGTATTAACAACTTAATTATAAGTTAATAGGGCGTGAAATTAACTGAGTGCTGTGTGTACTTGTCTGTGTGTGTGTGTGCTTGTCTGTGTGTGTGTGTGCTTGTCTGTGTGTGACGGTCAGAATGCTATTATATGTCATCCTCACCATGTCCTGTCCCAGTGGAGACAAGTGTGTGTGTGTGTGTGTGTGTGTGTGTGTGTGTGTGTGTGTGTGTGTGTGTGTGTGTGTGCGTCCACACCATGTCCTGTCCCAGAGGAGGCAGGTTGTCCACCTCCCCCAGATCAGCCTGTGCCTGCTGTACTGCCTGCATACTGGTGTTGATGGTCCCCATCAGGGCCTGCTGGGCCGAGCTCTGGAGATAATAAACACACAGACATGATTAATATCTACTAAACACGTATAGAGATATGAGATGGAGAGAGAGAGATACATATTAAAAGAGGATGTGTGTGAGAGAGAGAGAGAGAGATACATTTTAAAAGAGGATGTGTGTGAGAGAGAGAGAGAAAGGTGGAGAGAGAAACAGAAAGAAGAGGGGCAGAAAGTGTGTGTGTGTGTGTGTGTGAGAGAGAACATGTAACATTGCATTCCTGCTCTCACCAGTGGTGGCATGTGTCCTCGGTGCATCTGTCCCATGATGACCTGTTGCTGTGCAGAAGGCATGGTGCCCATGCTGAGAGACTCTGCTCCTATAGAGCCAGACCTGATCACCCCTGGTAGAGCCACAGAGCCATGCTCCACACGACCCACACGGTTAAACTGCTGCTGCAGGATCGTCGACCTGGAAACACGCAGATAAACAGACAAATTCTACATGAATTAACTATGGTCTGTGCATGATTTTTTTAAAAACGCATCTGTGATAATTAATATTCATCACATAATTATCGATAGCATTTCAGGTGACAGCGTCACCTTTCCCATCCACAGGTGGTCCAACTATCGAAGGATGGTGGTGTCTGTTTGCCAGACTCGGTGTGTGTGTGTGTGTGTGTGTGTGTGTGTGTGTGTGTGTGTGTGTGTGTGTGGGGTGCTAACAGGAACCACGGCCGACATCAAACCTTCATTGTGTTCTTCCAGGAACAAGACTCTGTTATTCTTCAGACGAAGCCTTCCAGGTTTGGTTTCCTGTGAGTTTGCAGTATTAATGCCTGTGTCTTCCCTTAGGCCCTCTATGCTATCCTCCACACTGACTGGCCCAGATAAGGGAACAACACAAGATCTGCGTCTCAAATGGCACCCTATTCCCTCATTAGTGTGCCACTTTTGATCAGGGCACATAGGGCTCTGGCCAAAAGTAATGCACTAAATAGGGAGTAATTTGGGACACTATCAAGGCCAATATTCCCTCAGTACAGGAACGGAAACATCAATTGAGACTAGACAGGAAAACAGCTTACGTAATTTAACGACAGCTCTATGTAGATAAAGGGACTAATACGCGTGTAATTAGGGAAGTTCAGATAAAAATGTTGTTTATCCGGATGTAGAGAATGGAGAAAAAGAGAGACTCCAACAGAGGAAGTTGATCCTAAGGGACAATACTATCCTCACTGATGGGGAAGTGTTCATGAGTACAGTCAGGTGTATTTATGAGATCTATACATTATAGCTGGAACATAAAATGGGACTGAGACCATGTTGGCTTCATTAGCCACTGAACGGAACAAAAACGGACAAAAACAGGCGAGACTACCTGGATCTCTCCAATAATATACCTTCTTTCATTTTGAAATGTTTTCTGTTGCGTGCCCTAATTAACACAACCCTGGTCTGTATGACACTACTAGTGTGTGTTGCTGAGCATTATATAACAGTTCACATACTTCTTAGGGGAGACAGATTCTTCCAGCATGGTGGATTCTTCATCTCCTTCTAAACCAAAACGGTCTTTACTTTGCTTCTACAGAGACAGAGACAAAGAGAGAGAAATTCCCAAAGTGACATTTGGATCAAAGGTGACAATGGCTATTCCATCTCTAAAAGGCCACACATATTGTGATTGGCAGGTAGGTTTAGGCATAACTATTTGGACATGCATGGGAGTATTGATGTTTTCTAGAAGCAGTGTCCCTCACTTTAACATGTGGATAATCTAGCTGCGATGGGAAAGGGTTTCCTAAACTCACCTTTTTGAGGATGATGTCGATGTATCCAGCGATGAGCTGAGAGATTTGTTCTCCCTCAGTGGTCTGGACTGAGTAGTAGCTCTCCTGGTACTCCCCAAAATCCTACAGCAGAGGTCCATACCAAATATAGCATTTTATACCGGACTATTACAAAAGCCTACAACAGACAGACAAACAGAGGATGATACCAATTCCTATACATCCCTACCAGAGGCAAACACACACGGCTTCATACCAAATCCTATACCTCCCTACCAGAGGCAAACACACACGGCTTCATACCAAATCCTATACATTCCTACCAGAGGCAAACACACACGGCTTCATACCAAATCCTATACCTCCCTACCAGAGGCAAACACACACGGCTTCATACCAAATCCTATACCTCCCTACCAGAGGCAAACACACACGGCTTCATACCAAATCCTACAACAGTCAAACACAGGCCAGCAATGCCAAATGCTGCATCTCACACTGGAATAACACACAGAGGTTCATGACAAATGCTCCAGCTAATGGCAAACTGTATACAGCATCTCTTACTGGAATAACATTCAAAGCAAGATCCCAACCACTGCAGTGGTTTCGCTTGTCATTTGTTTACATAGAGGACTTGGCTCAGTGTGTGGGGATTCATGTGAACGTATGGAATGAGTTTACATAGAGGACTTGGCTCAGTGTGTGGGGATTCATGTGAACGTATGGAATGAGTTTACATAGAGGACTTGGCTCAGTGTGTGGGGATTCATGTGAACGTATGGAATGAGTTTACATAGAGGACTTGGCTCAGTGTGTGGGGATTCATGTGAACGTATGGAATGAGTTTACAGAGGACTTGGCTCAGTGTGTGGGGATTCATGTGAACGTATGGAATGAGTTTACATAGAGGACTTGGCTCAGTGTGTGGGGATTCATGTGAACGTATGGAATGAGTTTACATAGAGGACTTGGCTCAGTGTGTGGGGATTCATGTGAACGTATGGAATGAGTTTACGTGGAGGACTTGGCTCAGTGTGTGGGGATTCATGTGAACGTATGGAATGAGTTTACATAGAGGACTTGGCTCAGTGTGTGGGGATTCATGTGAACGTATGGAATGAGTTTACATAGAGGACTTGGCTCAGTGTGTGGGGATTCATGTGAACGTATGGAATGAGTTTACATAGAGGACTTGGCTCAGTGTGTGGGGATTCATGTGAACGTGGAATGATGGAATGAGTTTACATAGAGGACTTGGCTCAGTGTGTGGGGATTCATGTGAACGTATGGAATGAGTTTACATAGAGGACTTGGCTCAGTGTGTGGGGATTCATGTGAACGTATGGAATGAGTTTACATAGAGGACTTGGCTCAGTGTGTGGGGATTCATGTGAACGTATGGAATGAGTTTACAAAGAGGACTTGGCTCAGTGTGTGGGGATTCATGTGAACGTATGGAATGAGTTTACATAGAGGACTTGGCTCAGTGTGTGGGGATTCATGTGAACATATGGAATGAGTTTACAAAGAGGACTTGGCTCAGTGTGTGGGGATTCATGTGAACGTATGGAATGAGTTTACATAGAGGACTTGGCTCAGTGTGTGGGGATTCATGTGAACATATGGAATGAGTTTACATAGAGGACTTGGCTCAGTGTGTGGGGATTCATGTGAACGTATGGAATAAGTTATTTATAACAGACGCCAGACATTGAGCTGCTGGAGCCTAGACATCAAACTGCTAGCAGGCTGTAGCCACTGTCAGATTAAACCAATTAGAGTTATTGTCATATAAAGGCACACTTCACATGGAAGAATCTGTGTGGGGAAAGAAGAAAATCACTTCGGACGTTAAATATCAGGAGACATTCCATAGAATATCATTCTATATTCCTTAGTCCTATTTCTGGACATCATCTTTTAGAATATGAAACTGATCTGACCCTGCCAACAGGGGTTTGAAAATGGATGAAAGGATCCCCACAAAGGAATACGCATGATTGGTTGAAGGTACAGGGGCTGCATGCCAGATGGCACCATATTCCGTCCGGTCAAAAGTAGTGCATTTTAAAGGGAATATGGGGCTACTTGGGACACAGAGGGAATATTCCTGAACTGTACCAACACAGAGAGGATTAATTCAATTGAGTGTTGGTAAATACGGCATGTCTACAAAAAGAGATATTCTAGATTAGGCATTTCTTTAGTCACTGACTCTTAGTAAAGTCACAAAGGGCAGTCAGGCAAGACAAAGGGGGTTTGTTCAATATATTAAGTTGAACAATTGAATGAGTGACGAGAAGAGTCTTCACACTAATTGTTTATGAGAAGAGAAACATTCAGATGAACATTTCATTTACTGAGAGTCTATCTATGTGTAATCTACCTAAGAAATACAGCACAACGGACATACATGTTAGAGGGCAGATAATGGACTGGTGTTTGTGTGTATAATATACAAGAGGTCTCTGTGGACCCTGTCAGTCTTCTAGTGGACTATAGGAAGTGGAGGCGGCAGCACTGAGGAAGGGAGTCTTACCAGACAGACACACACACACACACACACACTGGGGCTCTCACCAGGGTGAAGCTCTTGGGCGAGGCGGCCCATCTCTTTACAGTGGTGAGGGGCCACTCCTGCACCACGTCTTTGGTCTTCTCCTCCACCCTCATCACTGACTCTTTGGTTATCCCCAACAGCCTGGGGACCAGCTTATTCTTACTCTTCATCTTCTCCTATAAAACAGTGTGACAGAACAATGGGAAATATTAAGCAACAAAAGCCTATTGGAGAATGATGAAGAATAAGCAACAAAAGCCTATTGGAGAATGATGAAGAATAAGCAACAAAAGCCTATTGGAGAATGATGAAGAATAAGCAACAAAAGCCTATTGGAGAATGATGACGAATAAGCAACAAAAGCCTATTGGAGAATGATGAAGAATAAGCAACAAAAGCCTATTGGAGAATGATGACGAATAAGCAACAAAAGCCTATTGGAGAATGATGACGAATAAGCAACAAAAGCCTATTGGAGAATGATGACGAATAAGCAACAAAACCTTATTGGAGAATGATGAAGAATAAGCAACAAAAGCCTATTGGAGAACAATGGGAGAATAAGCAACAACTAACACTCAGAGAACAGTGGAAAATACACAACATATTCATACTATTAATCTTCTAATACAAACAAACAGTCAATAGAAAACAATGGAAAATAAAAAGCAACAAAGTGTCATTAGAGAACAGAGTGAAATAAGCATCCAAAACCTCATAAAACTTAATATTCACATGAACGGTTAAGATATTAAGGACTATGTCTAATCCATCAAGAATCATGGACTGCCTTTCACTCACACTTTCCTAAAATAGAAATGGCGTCCTTCTCCCTCTATCTCATGTGGCTTTTCTGACTGATCAGAGGGAGAGAGGAGAGTTGATTGGGAGTGACACAAGGACAGAGGTGAGGAGTGTTTAAGAGTTGCTCAACACTGCCTTGCTGGTGGATTGGGTCTCTATGGGCTCTGGAGGAGTGAGGGGCGGGGAGCCAGAGGAACTGGAGGGGTGAGGGGCGGGGGATCAGGGGAGCTGGAGGGGAGAGGGGCGGGGGAGACCAGGGGAGCTGGAGGGGTGACCAGGGGAGCTGGAGGGGAGAGGGGCTGGAGGGGGACCAGGGGAGCTGGAGGGGAGACCAGGGGAGCTGGAGGGGTGACCAGGGGAGCTGGAGGGGAGACCAGGGAGCTGGAGGGGAGACCAGGGGAGCTGGAGGGGAGACCAGGGGAGCTGGAGGGGGAGGGGAGACCAGGGGAGCTGGAGGGGAGACCAGGGGAGCTGGAGGGGAGACCAGGGGAGCTGGAGGGGAGACCAGGGAGCTGGAGGAGAGGGGCGGGGGGGACCAGGGGAGCTGGAGGGGTGCGGGGGCGTGGGGGACCAGGGGAGCTGGAGGGTGACGGGCGGGGGACCAGGGGAGCTGGAGGTGATGACGGGCTGGAGGGGTGATGGGCGGGGGGACCAGGGGAGCTGGGAGCTGGGGGGGTGAGGTGCGGGGGACCAGGGGAGCTGGAGGGTGACGGGGGCAGGGGACCAGGGGAGCTGGACGGGGGGGACAGGGGGGAGGGGGGGGATCAGGCGGGAGCTGGAGGGGACGGGGGGGCAGGGGGACCAGGGGAGCTGGAGGGGTTACGGGCGAGGGGACCAGGGAGCTGGGGTAGGGGGACCAGGGGAGCTGGAGGCATGACGGGCGGGGGACCAGGGGAGCTGGAGGGGTGGGGGTGCTGGGGGGGGACCAGGGGAGCTGGAGGGTTGACGGGCGGGGGAGGACCAAACAAACTGGCCCCTCCTATCTCCCTGTGTGGGCTGCAGTAAAAGGACAGACCCTGCCTGGCAGAGGTGCAGCCAGAAACCACTAGTTAACCCTCCAGGTGCTTGCTCTCTGTCTCCCTCCCTCGCGCTCTCTCCCTGCTCACAGGGAAGTAATCATTATGCCACACTCCAGTGCACAGGCTGCAGGCACATGGTCACTTTCCAGGAACACAATGAACCTCACAGAGGTGATGATGATGGGAGTAAGTTAGTGTTCACTGCTTTGCTACAGTTCTACCAGCTTAACCAGAGCCATTTAAATCCATCAACTATGACTTTTGTCTTTATATTACCTTCTCATAAACCACTGTGGGATGTGTTTGAATCAAAAGGTTTATTGTTCATCACTTCTATGTATTGCTTTAACTCCTACTCAAACGTCTGTATCCAGATATGAAGAATTTGTCAGAAATGTGTCTAACACTTCTGTTTAGCTCACATCTACATAAGATTAATGGGTGTGCCAAAACGTGCAATATTTCCTCAGCCTAATTCATTCAAATCATTACCACACTGCCTTGTGTTGCTCTGCCATTTCTTAACTAGGAAAGTGTGACTCTGGAGTCTGAATAATGATGCGGTCAGTTTTCTAGCCTGGTACTAGATCTTTTTGTACAGTACTAGCCAACTCCTATGCTTGTTGCTGGCAAGACTGCATAAATAGATCAGGGACCAGGCTAGGAAACGTGTAGTTTGGGAGAAGCCAGATGAGCATATTTCAGTCATCTGGTTGGTCTTAAACCTAATGCTCAGGTGGGATTGGATTCTGTCCACTCCAAAGAGAAGACATTCCTCTGATATGAAAGAGTGGAACGAGGCCTTGGTGTGGCAACAACATGAAAAGCTACTGATATTCAGCAGTAACCCACTCATTTCTGCACCTGCTAGTGCTTCACACACACACACAATCTTACCTTCACCAGGAAGAAAGACACTCCGTATGTCCTTAGGGACCTGGCTAGCTTCACGTACTTTACTTTAGCTTCTATCTCTGTCATCTCACCACAGTTCTTGTGGTCCTGTGAGTTTGAAAATAGAATAGAATATATTAAAGCAGTAAGGCACGATGGGGTGCTCTGCGTTGTGTCGTGCATAAGAACAGCCCTTAGCCGTGGTATATTAGCCATATACCCAGAGGTGCCTTATTGCCATTATAAACTGGCTACAAACGTATACCTGCGGTATACGGTCTCATATACCATGACTTTCAGCCAATCAGCATTCAGTGCTTGAACCAGCAGGGTTCTACTTTTATTTAGACTATCAGCAGTTGTATGGTACTAAGAAATTGACAGAATAGGAACCAAAAGTTATAAATAATTAATTCAGAAACAAGCCAATTAATTGAAGATAAAATGGCAATATATTTTTATTTATTTAACCTTTATTTAACTAGGCAAGTCAGTTAAGAACAAATTCTTATTTATAATGACGGCCTAAGAACAGTGGGTGAACTTCCTTGTTCAGGGGCAGAACGACAGATTCGATCTAGCAACCTTTTGGTTACTGGCCCAAAGCTCTAACCACTAGGCTACCTGCCGCCCCAATATCTACTTCTATAAGATTCATAAACAAACTGGACCAACCTGAAAGATTTTCTTTTCATTCCCTCGCTGCTTGATATATTCTTTAGGTAGAAACTCCTTGAGGCTAAAATAGATTATAGGTAGGTACAGGTTGAGAGTTTATACATAAAACCATGAAAAGTCTGCTGGTTTAAAACAACAAAACCCCATTTAATATGGTGAGGATTTGTATTATGAAAACAAATCAGTACCCTGAAGTAATACATTCCTTCCAGTAATATTTCTTCATTGTATTGAATAGCATCACCTTCATGATAAAAATCATCATCACCATGTTCATCATCATCCTTCCCCTGATTCAGAGGGGTTGGGTTGAAGGCAGAAGACACATTTCAGTTGAATGCATTCAGTTGTACAACTAACTAGGTATCCCACATTCCCTTCGCCTTATGTAACGTTAAAGTAGTCTTCAGAAGGAAGTGAAGCTTACTCTAGGAATCCAGGCTTGTGTTTGTGTTCTATGTGCGGTCCAAACTGGATCTGAGCCTGAATCCCTGCAAACTCACAGGCCTTGTCGAAGGACACAGGGTGAGAACCATTTAGGATGTCATCTCGTGCCTGGGAGAGAGAAACACACACACATTTAATATAATCACCGTCATAAGAGAAAAAAGAAGACTAGGCAGGACCCCTGGGACCAAATGTCACACAGAAGAGGACACTGTCAGTAGACACGGGAATAGGGTCCCAGTCCCACCATGACTTGACAATGACACAAATTCAATATGCCAGCTGCAAACATCAAAATACAATACATCGCAAATGCACTGACAAATGATTTAGAAATGCAGGAAAATATACATGCGTACACACAAACCTTGAGGCAGTAATCATTGTGGTGGTGATAATGAGAGACCAGAGTGTGAAGCACCAGTGTGTGTGTGTGTTCAATTATTATTATAAAAGGAAACAAAAAATTGAATAACAGATGTTCTCTATCCATCAACATTCATCCTTTACAGCATGTTTCTGGTGAAGAGCTTAATTGCTGACTACTATGCAGGGCAAGTACAACAGAGGAGAAGGCATGGGAGAGGAAAGAGGGAAAGAGAGGGGCGGGAGAGAGTGAAAGATAGTTATTGAGGAGGGAAGGATGAAAAGAGAGAGTAAGAAAGAGTAGGAGAGAGGGAAGTGGAAAGGACAGAGACGTTTTAAAAGCAGAAGGAGAGGAGAGACCGCGGTGAGGGTCAGACCTGGACATAGAGCAGGTTGAGCTGGACCGGGTCTCGTGAGTCCACGTTCTGGTCTGAGTAGAAGAACTTCCTCCTGAGCAGAAGAGTTTCGGTCTCCTCCACCCCCTGCTCACGGAACGTTCTGCTGTGGTCAAGCCAGTTCACTAAACACACAAACATTGATATTAACTCGTAAATGCAGATTCTGACCTTCTCAATAAACTTAAAAATCTAACCATAATTCTCTCCATTATAGTCAACCCATGGGTTGACTCAATATTTTATAAAACCAAAATCCATGTTGGCGTCAGTGTTCCCCTGAAGGGGGGTAGTGATAATGTCAATAGTGGTGTAAAGCTGCCCATCAGTTTGATGGATGTGCCAATAACTAGAGGCTGGAGAGGAGCTGCCCTGTCCATGGCCTGTAGGCCTGCTGTGAAGTGTTCAGTCAAAGACAGACGTCCATTGCCTACAGCACATGAGAAATGGACACTAACGCTCAGGAAAAAAGGAGGACAATACAATTTGATGTGCGATAACAGAATCCAACTCAAATCACTATTAAAATAATACCTTAAACAAAAATGTCAGTCAAATCAATAACCGGCAAATAATGAAAAAAAATAATGAATATGAAACACGCAGATGTAAAAAAATCTATTTTCAGAACAGACAGAGCAATACCTTCAAGGATAGCAGATGCAATTTAGCTAACTAAATAATCCTGTTACTGCGAACTTTATTCAAAACATATTTGGCTCATATGATCGGTTGAATTATAAAAAAATGACCATAAGGGAAATTAAATTGGCTTAAGTATCAACATGTTCCCAGAACTAGTGGCAATTTGTAGAGATGGCAGGTAGCCTCGTGGTTAAGAGCGTTGGACAGTAACCGAAAGGTCAATGGTTTGAATCCCCAAGCTGACAAGGTGAACATTCTGTTCATGTGCCCTTGAGCAAGGCACTTCACCCCAATTGCTCTGGATAAGAGCGTCTGCTAGAGATGTTTGGCCTCAACTAAGGCCCTATAGTTCACAAGGAGTTAAAAATGATAAGTGAAGTTGGCCTAAACTCACAGTCATCGTCTGTGTGAAGCTTGGCTTTGAGTTTCTCCATCTTCCTCTCGTCTCGGAGCAGAGTCCTGTCTTTCTTCAGGGTGCCCGTCCCATCCTCCTTCTTCTCCTCCATTACCTCCTGGATCAGAGAGTACTCCTCGTAGTTGGTGATTCCTGAAATCACAGGGGAAAGCTTTCAGACAACCTCAAACCACTGGCTCTCCTATGACAGGTGTTTAAATAAATCATGTAATCCATGTGTTTTTACAAATAATGGACCACTCACCTATTCTACTGCATATCGTCACTAGCAGCTCTCCCACTGTTTTGGAGTCGTCCACCATGATGGTTTTCACAGCTCCATCCAGCATCTTGATCTTCAATGGCCTCTGTTTCTTCTTGTATTCAATGATATCCTGAGAAGGAGGGAGAGGGAGGGAGAGCAAAATATAAACTGTGAATGTGGCAAAAAGTAGAGCGAGTGATCAAACATTTAGCCAGTCGAAGGCGAGAGGGATGAACGGAGGGCAGAAAATCTAATTTAACGGTTGCCTATTCCTTCCACACAACTCTCTAATTTCTCGCACACAGCAATATGAAAAAGGTTTTCCTCTGAACTACATACTCTGTCATTCCAACAGGTCTGGTACTTCACCCTGCTTTAAACACACAGCAATATGAAAAAGATTTTCCTCTGAACTACATACTCTGTCATTCCAACAGGTCTGGTACTTCACCCTGCTTTAAACACACAGCACTCGTCTAGAGAGGAAATACCAATGGAAAACACATCCAATGAACACGTTTTGTGTGTGCGATCTTTGAGGACCAACGTCAATCAAGAATAGTGTCAGTGTGTGTGTGTGTTACAGTATGTGATTCTCATACTTTAAATACTTTCTCCATGGCAACAACTACAAAGAACCTTCGCTACAGTAGAGGACTGGTCAGATTACTAAGGGTTACAGAAGGTATGCTTTAGGTAGGTTTTTACCCCATTCCGCAGCATGTAATAATCCAGAGTTCTTCCTGACTCCAGCCAGATGCCTTTCCTGAGGTCCTCATCAGAAAGGAACAGACCGTAGTCTGAGGCTGGAAGACAATAGGAATACAAGTTACCATTAGCAATAGGATGAATGATGCATTTCTAAGCCCTTGTTTCTAGTGTCGAGAAGCAGGTACCATTCTAATTCTTCCGAAGTGCATCCTCCCTTCCTTGAAGGAATGAGTGCTAAGACATGACTGTACAGATGAAAGCCACGTGGTGCCCTTGCTTTCACCTGTTAAGGAAGGATGGTCTATAAAGGAATTTGAACGTGGCCTCAGTCGCTTGTATGTCTGTGTCTTGTGAGTGTACCTTGTCCAGTCTGGGCTTCGGGAACCCTCTCTCTGATGATTCTGCAGGCGTCGTAGACGGCCGTGGACGGCTCAAACTGCATGGTCTTCACCAGGTTGCACTGGCAGACGCAGATCTTCAGGGACAGGGCCACCATCTTGGCAGGTGGTGTGGGGTATGTCTACACCTGGGAGAATGGAGTGTGAGATCAGTATAAGATGTGGATGAGAACAAAGGAAATACAACTACTTAGTTATTTTCCATGAAGCCAAGACACAGACGTGATCGCACCACATTAGTAATATTTCACAGAACTCATTCTGGTGAGTTAGAGCCAATGACAAATTCACAAGTTCTCAAATACAGTCCATCTGTTGTCTGGGGAAAACGAAGTGGGTCAAAACTGAAGTCATGTCTGTATCTGGATATAAACAACATGAGAAGAACACTGCCATCTGTCTGTCTCACTGAGCGGGCAGACACTCAAACAACCTGAAAATCTATTTATCTGTAACCCAGACAGACAGAAATTAGCCATGTGCCACTCGGAGACGACAGAGAACATATCCTGCATATTACTCTGACAAGGAGAAATAACTGCACCTGGTTGGTACACACGCAGAGGGTTCAAGTCTAATCAACAGCCTATTTACCTAGATATATACCTACAACAATTTCACTACACCAGCAATAACATCTGCTAAAAATGTGTTTGTGACCAATCAAATTTGATTCACCGCCACACCGGTGGTCACGAGTCATGAAGGCAGTCAAATTCCACATGACCGTTTAGTCATGGTAATTAGGCTTCTCCAAGCTCTGATGCTGCTGATGGTATTAGTAGCTTACCTAACTTGCTAACTGCCTAGTACTCTGCACTCTACTGTCCTTCTAATCACTCTGACAATGCAAATGTGATTGAAAATCAAATCAAACACTTCATGAGCTCATGTTGAGCAACATTTCTATAGGCTATGCAATTGCATGAGAAAACAGTGGTGCCCTCTATTAAAAAGAGGATCCAATCAGCTTTCTGTAGGCTAGGCCTACTATATTTATTTCTCAACCTTCCTAATATTAAGCACATTGCTTCTCTTTACAACAGGAGTATAGCCTACCTGGCTGGCATTTAAAAAATGAACATTAGCTATTTAAGGGCATAGGTGACAGGTATTTTCCCCTGCCCGTTTCGAGACGGGTGCATGATAATGGTCCATTCTAAATCCATACAAATTTCATACATATGTTATTTAGTATATGTAAAGACAAGATTAAGTCAAGAACAGTCTGATGGATGACAACATTAGCTTGTGAATTATATATTATCATTTGTGAATGATGCCCAGCATAAGGCAAGAAACAATGCATTTTTTGGCTACTTAAAAAAATAATAAGTCGCACACCCCATTTAGCCTAGCCCATAGGCCTATATGTTTTGAGGCCTATAAGGTTTGTATCACAACTAAAGTGGATAAATAAGTTTTTAAAATTAAGCACATTAAACCGCTTTACAAGGGGTATAGAGCCTAACTGGCAAATAAAACAATACAAATCTAATTTTATTTGTCACACACATGGTTAGCAATGTTAATGCAAGCGTAGCAAAATGCTTGTGCTTCTAGTTCCGACAGTGCAGTAATATCTAACAAGTAATCTAACAAATTCACAACGACTACCTTATACACACAAATGTAAAGGGATGGAATAAGAATATGTACATGTAAATATATGGATGAGCGATGGCTATGCGGCACAGACGCAATAGACGGTATGAAATAAATCAAATCAAATTTTATTTGTCACATACACATGGTTAGCAGATGTTAATGCGAGTGTAGCGAAATGCTTGTGCTTCTAGTTCCGACAATGCAGTAATAACGAGCAAGTAATCTAACTAACAATTCCAAAAAAAACTACTGTCATACACAGTGTAAGGGGATAAAGAATATGTACATAAGGATATATGAATGAGTGATGGTACAGAGCAGCATAGGCAAGATACAGTAGATGATATCGAGTACAGTATATACATATGAGATAAGTATGTAAACCAAGTGGCATAGTTAAAGTGGCTAGTGATACATGTATTACATAAGGATGCAGTCGATGATATAGAGTACAGTATCAACGTATGCATATGAGATGAACAATGTAGGGTAAGTAACATTATATAAGGTAGCATTGTTTAAAGTGGCTAGTGATATATTTGCATCATTTCATTTCCCATGATTAAAGTGGCTGGAGTTGAGTCAGTGTCATTGACAGTGTGTTGGCAGTAGCCACTCAATGTTAGTGGTGGCTGTTTAACAGTCTGATGGCCTTGAGATAGAAGCTGTTTTTCAGTCTCTCGGTCCCAGCTTTGATGCACCTGTACTGACCTCGCCTTCTGGATGGCAGCGGGGTGAACAGGCAGTGGCTCGGGTGGTTGATGTCCTTGATGATCTTTATGGCCTTCCTGTAGCATCGGGTGGTGTAGGTGTCCTGGAGGGCAGGTAGTTTGCCCCCGGTGATGCGTTGTGCAGACCTCACTACCCTCTGGAGAGCCTTACGGTTGAGGGCGGTGCAGTTGCCATACCAGGCGGTGATACAGCCCGCCAGGATGCTCTCGATTGTGCATCTGTAGAAGTTTGTGAGTGCTTTTAGTGACAAGCCGAATTTCTTCAGCCTCCTGAGGTTGAAGAGGCGCTGCTGCGCCTTCCTCACGATGCTTCCACCCCTGGTTGCGCAATCGATATGCTGATAAAATTTAGGGAGTCTTGTTTTCAGATTAGCCTTGTTAAAATCCCCAGCTACAATGAATGCAGCCTCCGGATAAATCGTTTCCAGTTTGCAGAGAGTTAAATAAAGTTCGTTCAGAGCCATCGATGTGTCTGCTTGGGGGGGGATATATACGGCTGTGATTATAATCGAAGAGAATTCTCTTGGTAGATAATGCGGTCTACATTTGATTGTGAGGAATTCTAAATCAGGTGAACAGAAGGATTTGAGTTCCTGTATGTTTCTTTCATCACACCATGTCACGTTGGCCATAAGACATACGCCCCCGCCCCTCTTCTTACCAGAAAGATGTTTGTTTCTGTCGGCGCGATGCGTGGAGAAACCCGCTGGCTGCACCGCAGGTGAACGGATTGCGTCTCTCCAGTTAGCCATGTTTCCGTGAAGCAGAGAACGTTACAGTCTCTGATGTCCCTCTGGAATGCTACCCTTGCTCGGATTTCATCAACCTTGTTGTCAAGAGACTGGACATTGGCAAGAAGAATCTAGGGAGTGGTGCACGATGTGCCCGTCTCCGGAGTCTGACCAGAAGACCGCTTCGTTTCCCTCTTTTTCTGAGTCGTCTCTTTTTTTTTTTTGGTCGCTGCATGTGATCCACTCGGTTACACTGGTTGTAAGGCAGAACACAGGATCCGCGTCGCGAAAAACATATTCTTGGTCGTACTGATGGTGAGTTGATGCTGATCTTATATTCAGTAGTTCTTGTCGGCTGTATGTAAAGAAACCTAAGATGACCTGGGGTACTAGTGTAAGAAATAACACGTAAAAAAACAAAAAACTGCATAGTTTCCTAGGAACGCGAAGCGAGGCGGCCATCTCTGTCGGCGCCGGAAGTAACAGTATATACAGCGGGGCAAAAAAGTTTAGTCAGCCACCAATTGTGCAAGTTCTCCCACTTAAAAAGATGAGGCCTGTAATTTTCATCATAGGTACACTTCAACTATGACAGACAAAATGAGAGAAAAAAATCCAGATAATCACATTGTAGGATTTTTAATGAATATATTTGCAAATTATGGTGGAAAATACGGACCAACTGGCAAGTGTCTTCACTGACATTTTCAACCTCTCCCTGTCCGAGTCTGTAATAACAAAATGTTTTAAGCAGACCACCAGTTCCTGTGCCCAAGAACACTAAGTTAACCTGCCTAAATGACTACTGACCCATTGCACTCACGTCTGTAGCCATGAAGTACTTTGAAAGGCTGGTCATGGCTCACAACACCATTATCCCAGAAACCCTATACCCACTCCAATTTGCATGAAGCACCAACAGATCTTTCCCACCCGGACAAAAGGAACAGCTATGTGAGAATGCTATTCATTGACCACAGCTCAGCGTTCAACACCATAGTGCCCTCAAAGCTCATCAATAAGCTAAAGATCCTGGGACTAAACACCTCCCCCTGCAACTGGATCCTGTACTTCCTGACGGGCCGCCCCCAGATGGTAAGGGTAGTTAACAACACATCCGCCACATTGATCCTCAATACAGGGGCCCCTCAGGGGTGCGTGCTCAGTACCCTCCTGTGCTCCCTTGTTCACTCATGACTGCACGGCCAGGCACAACTCCAACACCATCATTAAATTTGCTGATAGTACAACAGTGGTAGGCCTGATCACCAACAACAACAAGACAGCCTATAGGGAGGTCAGAGACCTGGCCATGTATTGCCAGGACAACAACCTCTCCCTCAACATGATCAAGACAAAGGAGATGATAGTGGACTACAAGAAAAAGAGGACCTAGCATGTCCCCCATTCTCATCGATGGGGCTGCAGTGGAGCAGGTTGAGAGCTTCAAGTTCATTGGTGTCCACATCACCAACAAACTAACATGGTCCAAGCACACCAAGACAGTCATGAAAAGGGCACAACAAAGCCGATTCCCCCCTCAGGAGACTGAAAAGATTTAGCATGGGTCCCCAGATCCTCAAAAGGTTCTACTGCTGCACAATCGAGAGCATCCTGACTGCATGCATCACTGCCTGGTATGGCAACTGTTCAGCCTCCGACCGCAAGGCACTACAGAGGGTAGTGCAAACGGCCCAATACATCACTGGGGCCAAGCTTTCTGCCATCCAGGACCTCTATACCAGGCGGTGTCAGAGGAAGGCCCTAAAAATTGTCAAAGGCTCCAGCCACCTTAGTCAGACTGTTCTCTCTGCAACCGCATGGCAAGCGGTACAAGAGCGCCAAGTCTAGATCCAAAAGGCTTCTTAACAGCTTGTACTCCCAAGCCATAAGACTGCTAAACAGCTAATCAAATGGCTATCCAGACTATTTGCATTAACCCCCGCCACATTTTCTTCTTTTTGCTGTTTATCATCTATGCATAGTCACTTTACTTACCCCTACCTACATGTACTGGTAGCCCCTATAATAGAGGTCGACCGATTACTCGGAATGGCCGCATTTTCTGACACCGATTACATTGCACTCCACGAGGAGACTGCGTGGCAGGCTGACTACCTGTTGTGTGAGTGCAGCAAGGAGCCAAAGTAAGGTGCTAGCTAGCATTAGCATCTTATAAAAAACAACCAATCTTAACATAATCACTAGTTAACTACACATGGTTGATGATATTACTAGTTTATCTAGCTTGTCCTGCGTTGCATATAATCGATGCGGTGCCTGTTAATTTGTCATTGAATCACAGCCTATTTCGCCAAACGGGTGATTTAACAAGCGCATTCGCGAAAAAAAGCATTGTCTTTGCACCAACGTGTACCTAACCATAAACATGAACACCTTTCTTAAAATCAATATACAAGTATACATTTTTAAACCTGCATATTTAGTTCAAATTGCCTGCTATCATTAATTTATTTTAACAAGGGAAATGGTATCACTTCTCTTGCGTTCTGTGCAAGCAGAGTCAGGGTATATGCAGCAGTTTGGGCCACCTGGCTCGTTGCGAACTGTGTGAAGACCATTTCTTCCTAACAAACACCGTAATTAATTTGCCAGAATTTAACATAATTATGACATAACATTGAAGGTTGTGCAAAATAACAGCAATATTTAGACTTATGGATGCCACCCGTTAGATAAAATACGGAACGGTTCCGTATTTCACTGAAGGAATAAATGTTCTGTTTTAGAAATGATAGTTAACGTGTTTGATCATATTAATGACCTAAGGCTCGTATTTCTGTGTGTTACTATATTATAATTAAGTCTATGATTTGATAGAGCAGTCTGAGCGGTGGTAGGCAGCAGCAGGCTCGTAAGCATTCATTCAAACAACACTTTCGTGCATTTGCCAGCAGCTCTTCGCTGTGCTTCAAGCATTGCGCAGTTTATGACTTCAAGCCTATCAACTCCCGAGATTAGGCTGGCAATACTAAAGTATCTATTAGAACATCCAATAGTCAAAGGTATATGAAATACAAATGGTATAGAGAGAAATAGTCCTATAATAACTACAACCTAAAACCTTTTACCTGGGAATATTGAAGACTCATGTTAAAAGGAACCACCAGCTTTCATATGTTCTCACGTTCTGAGCAAGGAACTGAAACATTAGCTTTTTTACATGGCACATATTGCACTTTTACTTTCTTCTCCAACACTTTGTTTTTGCATTATTTAAAACAAATTGAACATGTTTCATTATTTATTTGAGACTAAATTGATTTTATTGATGTATTATAATAAGTTAAAATAAGTGTTCATTCACTATCAACTATTGTTGTAATTGTCATTATTACACATACATACATTTCATTCATACATACATACATAAAAAGATATATAAAACAATTGGCCGATTAATCAGTATCGGCTTTTTTTTGGTCCTCCCAATAAATCGGTATCGGCGTTGAAAAATCATAATCGGTCGACCTCTACCCTATATAGCCTTGTTATTGTTATTTTATTGTTGCCCTTTTATTTTTTACTTTAGTTTATTTAGTAAATATTTAGCCTAAAACGGCATTGTTGGTTAAGGGCTTGTAAGTAAGCATTTCAAGGTAAAGTCATGTGACAAATACAATTTGATTGAAGTCTGGTGGATTTTACAGGTCAGGTTAGGGTGTGAACACTTCCTAGCCTTGAGAAAAACCATTTGGCTCTTTCCTTCACTAGCAATAAACTGAACCATCTCTCTCTTTATTGGTCTGCCAGAGGGAGCCTTAAAAATTACATGGCTGGCATCAAACAGAACTGACAATTAATGTTCTTAGTAACAACCAAACCATCACTCATCATTTACACAAGTAGGTCTTGATTATTGCAATAATAAATACAAATAATTCTCATGAGAATATAAGAATATGCTTGGCATGAGATGACTGCAGGCTAACGAGAAGATGCCCTGCTATCAAACATGGATTACCACACCAGCCTGCCACCCTTCCTATTCTCTCCCTCAGACGAGGAAGGATTTGCTGAGATCTAGTCGGGTTTTGAAACACCTTCCAGTACACTGAAAAGCAAACCCACTGTGGGAGAAAGGGATATAGAAACTACAATGTACAGTGAAATGACAAGGTAGAATAATGGCATAGCTTTTCATGATCATGTTCAGATTATTAGGGTCACAGTAGGCAAGTAAATGGGGTGGTGTTTATGGTCATTTGTGAGCAGGCTAAGCCCTTGGCTTCCAGATGACCCCATATCCATGTCTGACTTCCTGCTACTGTGACATCACCTCTATAGCCACCTGTCATTTGTCCTGTCCTCCAGACCACATCCATTCGATTAACACCAGTCAATACAAGCTGCAGCCACCCAAGGCAGGCAGAGACAGGTACAAAGGCAAACACCTCTGCCTGTTCAGCAGTACCAAGGTCACCTCCAGCCAAGCGGTCTAATGGAGAGAGGAGAAAGACCCTCTTGTGCACACACAGCCTCACACCTGATTCACCTTTATCATACATCTCAATGTCTAATAAAGGAGAGCAGAATAGTATCTGAAAGCAGACTAGTAGCGGAAGCATACTTCAGGTCAACAACAAAACATTGTAAGGAAAACAACCTAAGGTGAAATCTGAACCACTTCCTTTTGCAGGAGTGAGAGAGGGATGGATAGAGAAGAGAGAGGGATGGACAGAGAAAGAGAAAAGGGTTAGAGCATGGAAATAGGGAGAGAGCGAGAGAGAAAGAGACAGGAGGAGAGCGAGAAATAGGGAGAGAAAGGAGGATAGAGTATATAGAAAGAGACCATGTAATTTAATAGATCAATGAAAGAGCCTGGTCCTGCTGGGAATCCCCAGGCCTGGTTACTGTAACATGGTCTCCAATCCAATAGGAGACTACAATACTGGAGGGCCACTGGGATGGATATTCAATACACGGACAGAACACATCAATGTGGTGCAAATACAATACTGTGTGTATGTGTCCACCAATACAATATAGCCTCATCTTATGACCGTCAGGCTGACTCTACAACAGCACATGGCCTCAGGTTAAAGATAATCACATCTACCTGAGATTTGATCAAGTTCCATTTGGCAAAAATGTAATCCCTACGGCCAATTCTACATTCAACCATGATGAACTCAGATGAACTCAAATTAGCCTGCTGCAAGTGAGATGGATTTGTTTGGAGAGAAGGGCATGGTAAAAAAAAAAACTACTCAGAGAGCAACATCTGGTGAAGTCCTAAGTCCTAAGAAACACCAAAGGGTGGTCGGTGTGTGAGGACCAGGGCTGTAGGTGTGATAGAGAGACAGTATGCCAGTGTTTTAGTGCCTGGGTATCACACATGCAAACCTACTATGTACAATCAAAAGACACACACCGTTGCAGAAGTTAGGTGGTGTGTCCCTGCTGCCTGGTTTAATTGGTGATTTATCAACTTCACATGTATCTCATTAGGACCGCATCTGGATTCTCTCCAATACACAAACACAGTGGGCGACGCTGAATTGTGTGTGTGTGTGTGTGTGTGTTGGGGTCAGGAGGTCTGTGTCAGTAGGCAGCAGCATTAAACACAGATGTAAGGTTTCACCCAGAGAGGAGAGGAGCCTCTGACCCCAGACAGACCTGCTGGAGGGTAACTAGAGAAGGAGCATGACAGAGGCCATCTCCAGCCTCATCTATCAACTTATTGGTTACAGCCTCCCTCATCTTCTCAACCCACTGTCTCTGGACGCTCCAGGTAGCCAAGGCTGCCTGCCTGCAGGCACATATCTAGGACTAGCTTAGCCTCTCCCAGTCCAAAACAAAATTCTTGGAATCTACCCCTAGTCCCCTCGCTCCTACCTGCGACCTGATGGCTACTGACAGCTCACATCGCCAACATGTCCGTTCAGTCATGGGTTGCCATAGTTACACCAACTGCTTGCAGTAATCTTTGCCCTGACATTTTCAAAACAAAGGAGAGGGGGAACAACTACACACAGTCAATGTACCCACACCACAACTGTCCCAGATTGACAATAAGTAGATTCTCCTCTGTCAGTGGAGGCAGTAGAACCACATCAAAAAGGCAAGGCAGTCAGCTTGGATCAGTGAGTGATATACCCTGCAGATACTGAATGACACATTCTCTCCCAGACCAAACCCCTATACAGAACCAGGAGGTCACTCACCCACACAACTCTCCACCCACAACATTTAGCACATTATGCACAAGGAGGAACATGATCAAACCCAGCTACAACGCAGGGAAACATGAATAGGGAGTCCCCTATGATGTCAGGTGTAGATATCAAATGACAGGCCAACTGTGGGTTTTATGATGTAGTTCTGCATACATGTAGTCTGATTACTAGTCATGTCTGGTAAAATCCTTTGTGAGGGGCTTTTCAGGGACAGAGAACAGTTGTGGTTTTCATGTTTCTGTTCCACCAGCTTAGAGACTGTTTCCCTGCAGTCATAAGAAGGTTGTGAAAGCTCTTTGAAAGGACAGCAACAACAGGAAGTAAAAGGCATCAGGCATAAATCTCAGCTCCTGAACCGGCAACTCAACGAAGGGCTGAGCCAGAGCAGATAGCAGCATTTGCACTTAGCACCCCTGGACCTCCTGAAACACGCTGCGTAAGCAAGCACTGTCGATAACTAAACAGTCACACACACACCTCTTCTGGTTCGCCTTGTGTGAGATCCTCTTCACACTCCACTATATCTCCATGTCAGCTGGAGGCAGCAGGAACTAAAGCACTAGATGAGCCAAGCTCAGAAGTGAGTCATTATACAGACCCCACTATGCTTCTGGGTGGGTGTTCGTCAAGCCTGCCTCTCTGCCTGCCTGCCTCGCTGCCTGCCTAGGCATAAACATCTCCATACAGCACACATCAATCTCCCTGGAACACACAGCTTGCTTTGGGAAGGGTCCCAAATAGCACCACATCCATATTTAGTGCACTACTTTTGACCAGGGGATATAGGGCTCTGATCAAAAGTTGTGCAACAATTTGGGAATAGGGCGCATTTGGGATGCAACCTGGGACACTCTTCTAAACAGAGGGATTCCTGAGACGCTCAAGAACGTCTGCTTTGGAAAAAATGGGACCACTGACTTCCCTACAGGAATAGCTCACAAAATAATAGTACTACCAGTCTGTTCTGTAGACAATAGTGTAGGTGGGATGTAGGTGTTACAAGGCTGTAGGTGCACTTAACATTCCATCAAAAAGGCTGAAATACCGTGCCTTCAGAAAGTATTCATACCCATAGAGGTATTGCACATTTTGTTGTGTTACAGCCTGAATTCAAAATGGATTAAATAGCTTTTCTTTCTTCTCACCCATCTACACACAATACATCATAATGACACAGTGAAAACAAGTTTAATGTTTGAAAATTTGACATTGAAACAGAAATCTCTCATTTACATAAGTATTCCCACCCCTGAGTCAATACTTTGTAGAAGCAAATTAAGCGGTGATTAGAGCTGTGAGGCTTTCTGGGTAAGTCTCTCAGAGCTTTCCAAACATGGATTGTGCAACATTTCCCCATTAATATTTTCAAAATTCTTCAAGCTCTAGTTATTGATCATTGCCAGACAAACCTTTTTCAGGTCTTGCCATAGATTTTCAAAACTGTAACAGCCACTCAGGAACATTCACTGTCTTCTTGGTAAGCAACTCCAAGAAGACTTGGCCTTGTGTTATAGGTTATTGGAGTGCTGAAAAGGTGAAGGCATTTGAAAAACCTCCCTGGTCTTTGTGGTTGAATCGGTGTTTGAAATTCACTGCGACTGAGGAACCTTACAGATCATTTTATGTGTGGGGTACAGAGATGAGGTAGTCATTAAGAAATCATGCTAAACACCATTATTGTGCACAGTGTGAGTCCATGCAACTTATTAAGCAAATTTCTACTCCAGAACTTATTTAGGCTTGCCATAACAAAGGGGTTGAATACTTATTGACTCAAGACATTTCAGCATTTCATTTGAATTCATTTCAATACAGTAGGGAAGAGAGGAGCATGTCAATAAGTCAAATCTCTAAAAACGTGATTCCACTTCGATATTATGGGTATTGTGTGTAGGCCAGTGACAAAACATCTCTATTTAATCTCTTTAAATTCAGGCTGTAACACAACAAAATGTGGAAAAGGGGGTGTGAATACTTTAAAATGTACTGTACATATTATTATTATTTATTTTTATTTCACCTTTATTTAACCAGGCAGGCAAGTTGAGAACAAGTTCTCATTTACAATTGCGACCTGGCCAAGATAAAGCAAAGCAGTTCGACACATACAACGACACAGAGTTACACATGGAGTAAAACAAACATACAGTCAATAATACAGTATAAACAAGTCTATATACGATGTGAGCAAATGAGGTGAGATAAGGGAGGTAAAGGCAAAAAAAGGCCATGGTGGCGAAGTAAATACAATATAGCAAGTAAAACACTGGAATGGTAGATTTGCAGTGGAAGAATGTGCAAAGTAGAAATAAAAATAATGGGGTGCAAAGGAGCAAAATAAATAAATAAATACATTAAATACAGTTGGGAAAGAGGTAGTTGTTTGGGCTAAATTATAGGTGGGCTATGTACATGTGCAGTAATCTGTGAGCTGCTGTAACAGTTGGTGCTTAAAGCTAGTGAGGGAGATAAGTGTTTCCGGTTTGAGATTTTTGTAGTTCGTTCCAGTCATTGGCAGCAGAGAACTGGAAGGAGAGGCAGCCAAAGGAAGAATTGGTTTTGGGGGTGAATAGAGAGATATACCTGCTGGAGCGTGTGCTACAGGTGGGAGATGCTATGGTGACCAGCGAGCTGAGATATGGGGGGACTTTACCTAGCAGGGTCTTGTAGATGACATGGAGCCAGTGGGTTTGGCGACGAGTATGACGCAAGGGCCAGCTAACGAGAGCGTACAGGTCGCAATGGTGGGTAGTATATGGGGCTTTGGTGACAAAACGGATTGCACTGTGATAGACTGCATCCAATTTGTTGAGTAGAGTGTTGGAGGCTATTTTGTAAATGACATCTCCGAAGTCGAGGATTAGTAGGATGGTCAGTTTTACAAAGGTATGTTTGGCAGCATGAGTGACGGATGCTTTGTTGTGAAATAGGAAGCCAATTCTAGATTTAACTTTGGATTGGAGATGTTTAATATGGGTCTGGAAGGAGAGTTTAAAGTCTAGCTAGACACCTAAGTATTTGTAGTTGTCCACGTACCGTCCAGAGTAGTGATGGTGGACAGGCGGGCAGGTGCAGGTAGCGATCAGTTGAAGAGCATGCATTTAGTTTTACTTGTATTTAAGAGCAATTGGAGGCCACGGAAGGAGAGTTGTATGGCATTGAAGCTTGCCTGGAGGGTTGTTAACACAGTGTCCAAAGAAGGGCCAGAAGTATACAGAATGGTGTCGTCTGCGTAGAGGTGGATGAGAGACTCACCAGCAGCAAGAGCGACATCATTGATGTATACAAAGAAGAGAGTCAGTCCAAGAATTTAACCCTGTGGCACCCCCATAGAGACTGCCAGAGGTCCGGACAGCAGACCCTCCGATTTGACACACTGAACTCTATCAGAGAAGTAGTTGGTGAACCAGGCGAGGCAATCATTTGAGAAACCAAGGCTGTGGAGTCTGCCGATGAGGATGTGGTGATTGACAGAGTCGAAAGCCTTGGCCAGATCAATGAATACGGCTGCACAGTAATGTTTCTTATCGATGGCGGTTAAGATATCGTTTAGGACCTTGAGCGTGGCTGAGGTGCACCCATGACCAGCTCTGAAAGCAGATTGCATAGCAGAGAAGGTATGGTGAGATTCAAAATGGTCGGTAATCTGTCTGTTAACTTGGCTTTCGAAGACCTTAGAAAGGCATGGTAGGATAGATATAAGTCTGTAACAGTTTGGGTCCAGAGTGTCTCCCCCTTTGAAGAGGGGGATGACCGCAGCTGCTTTCAAATCTTTGGGAATCTCAGATGACACGAAAGAGAGGTTGAACAGGTTAGTAATAGGGTTGGCAACAATTTCGGCAGATAATTTTAGAAAGAAAGGGTCCAGATTGTCTAGCCCGGCTGATTTATAGGGGTCCAGATTTTGCAGCTCTTTCAGAACATCAGCTGAATGGATTTGGGAGAAGGAGAAATGGGGAAGGCTTGGGCAAGTTGCTGTGGGGGGTGCAGTGCTGTTGACCGGGGTAGGAGTAGCCAGGTGGAAAGCATGGCCAGCCGTAGAAAAATGCTTATTGAAATTCTCAATTATGGTGGATTTATCAATGGTGACAGTGTTTCCCATCTTCAGTGCAGTGGGCAGCTGGGAGGAGGTGTTCTTATTCTCCATGGACTTTACAGTGTCCCAGAACTTTTTTGAGTTAGTGTTGCAGGAAGCAAATTTCTGCTTGAAAAAGCTAGCCTTGGCTTTTCTAACTGCCTGTGTATAATGGTTTCTAGCTTCCCTGAACAGCTGCATATCACAGGGGCTGTTTGATGCTAATGCAGAACGCCATAGGATGTTTTTGTGTTGGTTAAGGGCAGTCAGGTCTGGGGAGAACCAAGGGCTATATCTGTTCCTGGTTCTAAATTTCTTGAATGGGGCATGCTTATTTAAGATGGTTAGGAAGGCATTTAAAAAATAATATCCAGACATCCTCTGCTGACGGGATGAGATCAATATCCTTCCAGGATACCCCGGTCGATTCAAATCAAATCAAAATCAAATCAAATTTTATTTGTCACATACACATGGTTAGCAGATGTTAATGCGAGTGTAGCGAAATGCTTGTGCTTCTAGTTCCGACAATGCAGTAATAACGAGCAAGTAATCTAACTAACAATTCCAAAAAAAAACTACTGTCTTATACACAGTGTAAGGGGATAAAGAATATGTACATAAGGATATATGAATGAGTGATGGTACAGAGCAGCATAGGCATTACATAAGGATGCAGTCGATGATATAGAGTACAGTATATACATATGAGATAAGTATGTAAACCAAGTGGCATAGTTAAAGTGGCTAGTGATACATGTATTACATAAGGATGCAGTCGATGATATAGAGTACAGTATCAACGTATGCATATGAGATGAACAATGTAGGGTAAGTAACATTATATAAGGTAGCATTGTTTAAAGTGGCTAGTGATATATTTACATAATTTCCCATCAATTCCCATGATTAAAGTGGCTGGAGTAGAGTCAGTGTCATTGACAGTGTGTTGGCAGTAGCCACTCAATGTTGGTGGTGGCTGTTTAACAGTCTGATGGCCTTGAGATAGAAGCTGTTTTTCAGTCTCTCGGTCCCAGCTTTGATGCACCTGTACTGACCTCGCCTTCTGGATGACAGCGGGGTGAACAGGCAGTGGCTCGGGTGGTTGATGTCCTTGATGATCTTTATGGCCTTCCTGTAGCATCGGGTGGTGTAGGTGTCCTGGAGGGCAGGTAGTTTGCCCCCGGTGATGCGTTGTGCAGACCTCACTACCCTCTGGAGAGCCTTACGGTTGAGGGCGGTGCAGTTGCCATACCAGGCGGTGATACAGCCCGCCAGGATGCTCTCGATTGTGCATCTGTAGAAGTTTGTGAGTGCTTTTGGTGACAAGCCGAATTCTCTTCAGCCTCCTGAGGTTGAAGAGGCGCTGCTGCGCCTTCCTCACGATGCTGTCTGTGTGAGTGGACCAATTCAGTTTGTCTGTGATGTGTATGCCGAGGAACTTAAAACTTGCTACCCTCTCCACTACTGTTCCATCGATGTGGATGGGGGTGTTCCCTCTGCTGTTTCCTGAAGTCCACAATCATCTCCTTAGTTTTGTTGACGTTGAGTGTGAGGTTATTTTCCTGACACCACACTCCGAGGGCCCTCACCTCCTCCCTGTAGGCCGTCTCGTCGTTGTTGGTAATCAAGCCTACCACTGTTGTGTCGTCCGCAAACTTGATGATTGAGTTGGAGGCGTGCGTGGCCACGCAGTCGTGGGTGAACAGGGAGTACAGGAGGGGGCTCAGAACGCACCCTTGTGGGGCCCCAGTGTTGAGGATCAGCGGGGAGGAGATGTTGTTGCCTACCCTCACCACCTGGGGCGGCCCGTCAGGAAGTCCAGTACCCAGTTGCACAGGGCGGGGTCGAGACCCAGGGTCTCGAGCTTGATGACGAGCTTGGAGGGTACTATGGTGTTGAATGCCGAGCTGTAGTCGATGAACAGCATTCTCACATAGGTATTCCTCTTGTCCAGATGGGTTAGGGCAGTGTGCAGTGTGGTTGAGATTGCATCGTCTGTGGACCTATTTGGGCGGTAAGCAAATTGGAGTGGGTCAAGGGTGTCAGGTAGGGTGGAGGTGATATGGTCCTTGACTAGTCTCTCAAAGCACTTCATGATGACGGATGTGAGTGCTACGGGCGGTAGTCGTTTAGCTCAGTTACCTTAGCTTTCTTGGGAACAGGAACAATGGTGGCCCTCTTGAAGCATGTGGGAACAGCAGACTGGTATAGGGATTGGTTGAATATGTCCGTAAACACACCGGCCAGCTGGTCTGCGCATGCTCTGAGGGCGCGGCTGGGGATGCCGTCTGGGCCTGCAGCCTTGCGAGGGTTAACACGTTTAAATGTCTTACTCACTTCGGCTGCAGTGAAGGAGAGACCGCATGATTCCGTTGCAGGCCGTGTCAGTGGCACTGTATTGTCCTCAAAGCGGGCAAAAAGTTATTTAGTCTGCCTGGGAGCAAGACATCCTGGTCCGTGACTGGGCTGGGTTTCTTCCTGTAGTCCGTGATTGACTGTAGACCCTGCCACATACCTCTTGTGTCTGAGCCGTTGAATTGAGATTCTACTTTGTCTCTGTACTGGCGCTTAGCTTGTTTGATAGCCTTGCGGAGGGAATAGCTGCACTGTTTGTATTCAGCCATGTTACCAGACACCTTGCCCTGATTAAAAGCAGTGGTTCGTGCCTTCAGTTTCACACGAATGCTGCCATCAATCCACGGTTTCTGGTTAGGGAATGTTTTAATCGTTGCTATGGGAACGACATCTTCAACGCACGTTCTAATGAACTCGCACACCGTATCAGCGTATTCGTCAATGTTGTTGTCTGACGCAATACGAAACATCTCCCAGTCCACGTGATGGAAGCAGTCTTGGAGTGTGGAGTCAGCTTGGTCGGACCAGCGTTGGACAGACCTCAGCGTGGGAGCTTCTTGTTTTAGTTTCTGTCTGTAGGCAGGGATCAACAAAATGGAGTCATGGTCAGCTTTTCCGAAAGGGGGCGGGGCAGGGCCTTATATGCGTCGCGGAAGTTAGAGTAACAATGATCCAGGGTCTTTCCACCCCTGGTTGCGCAATCAATATGCTGATAAAATTTAGGGATTAGAAAGGCCTGCTCGCTGAAGTGTTTCAGGGAGCGTTTGACAGTGATGAGTGGAGGTCGTTTGACCGCTGACCCATTACGGATGCAGGCAATGAGGCAGTGATCGCTGAGATCTTGGTTGAAGACAGCAGAGGTGTATTTAGAGGGCAAGTTGGTTAGGATGATATCTATGAGGGTGCCCGTGTTTAAGGCTTTGGGGAGGTACCTGGTAGGTCCATTGATAATTTGTGTGAGATTGAGGGCATCAAGCTTAGATTGTAGGATGGCTGGGGTGTTAAGCATGTTCCAGTTTAGGTCGCCTAGCAGCATGAGCTCTGAAGATAAATGGGGGGGCAATCAGTTCACATATGGTGTCCAGAACACAGCTGGGGGCAGAGGGTGGTCTATAGCAGGCGGCAACAGTGAGAGACGTGTTTTTAGAGTGGTGGATTTTTAAAAGTAGAAGTTCAAATTGTTTGGGTACAGACCTGGATAGTAGGACAGAACTCTGCAGTCTATCTTTGCAGTAGATTGCAACACCGCCCCCTTTGGCAGTTCTATCTTGTTGTAGTTTGGGATTAAAATTTCGGAATTTTTGGTGGTCTTCCTAAGCCAGGATTCAGACACAGCTAGAACATCCGGGTTGGCAGAGTGTGCTAAAGCAGTGAACAGAACAAACTTAGGGAGGATGCTACTAATGTTAACATGCATGAAACCAAGGCTATTACAGTTACAGAAGTCATCAAAAGAGAGCGCCTGGGGAATAGGAGTGGAGCTAGGCACTGCAGAGCCTGGATTCACCTCTACATCGCCAGAGGAACAGAGGAGGAGTAGGATAAGGGTACGGCTAAAAGCAATAAGAATTGGTCGTCTAGAACGTCTGGAACAGAGAGTAAAATGAGGTTTCTGGGGGCGATAAAATGGCTTCAAGGTATAATGACAAAAGGTATGGTAGGATGTGAATACAGTGGAGGTAAACCTAGGTATTGAGTGATGAAGAGAGAGATATTGTCTCTAGAAACATCATTGAAACCAGGAGATGTCATCGCATGTGTGGGTGGTGGAACTAATAGGTTGGATAAGGTATAGTGAGCAGGACTAGAGGCTCTACAGTGAAATAAGCCAATAAACACTAACCAGAACAGCAATGGACAAGGAATATTGACATTAAGGAGAGGCATGCTTAGTCGAGTGATCAAAAGGGTCCAGTGAGTAGAGAGGTTGGTTGGGGTCACGGCGATTTAGACAGCTAGCCGGGCCATCGGTAGCAAGCTAGCATAGGATGGAGGTCTGTTATTAGCCACCTCGTGCGTTTCCGTCGGTAGGATTAGTGGGGTTCAGTGTGGTAGAGGGGATGAATCCAAATCACACAACAACAAAAAAACAATAGATATAGTTATAGAGGCCCAAGAAAAAGAAAAAAATTGTCCGATAGGTCTATTCAGATAGCAGCCGATAAAACAGCTAACGGTTAGCGGACCGCAGATGGGCGTTCAGGTAACGTCGCGACAGAGGAGCCAGTCGGATAACTCCTTCGGGTAGATTACGTCGGTAGTCCAGTTGTGAAGGCCCGGTGGGGCTCCGCGTTGGCAGTAAAACGGGTCCGGATAGGTGATTGTAGCCCAGGAGTGATTGATGGAACTCTTCAGCTGGCTAGCTCCGGAATAATTGATGTTTGCTCCGGAATCGACGAAAGCCGACAGTCACATGGATAGCAGCTAGCTAGCTGCGAGATCCAGGTATGAATGTCCAGAGTTAGCGGTTGAAATCCAGGGACATGGAGAGAAAAATAGGCCCGGTATGTTCCGTTCCGAGCCGTACAAAACTGGCGATAGATTTTCGAGCTAGAGGATAGCTGATGACCACAAACCGTGGTTAGCTGAATACTAACGATTAGCCAGTAAAGAAGCTAACTAGCTTCTGATTAGCTTCTGGATTAGATAAATATAAGTTGGTGAGGCGGGTTGCAGGAGAGTGTTTTGAAGATGAGTTTATGAAAAAATAAAAAATGTATATAAAAAGGTATGCGAAAAAAGTATATATAGAGTACTGTATATAGAGTACTGTGTATACACTATTCAATACATTACTTTCAAAGCAGCCTACAGCCTACATATATTATCTATTTTCAGTTTCAGCTCACATGATCATTTCCTATGACTTACAACACAATATTCTACAGGCTGCATTGTGTCCCTCAAGTCCTTTCACTATGTGGGACAGTCCCATCAGTGACACAGCAGCATGTATTCTATCCTAAAGAGAGGGAAATCAACACTCTGTCATGTACTAGATACAGCTAAAGTCAGAAGTTTACATACACTTAGGTTGAAGTCATTAAAACTCGTTTTTCAACCACTCCACAAATATCTTGTTCACAAACTCTAGTTTTGGAAAGTTGGTTAGGACATCTACTTTATGCATGACACGAGTAATATTTCTAACAATTGTTTCCAGACAGATTATTTCACTTATAATTCACTGTATCACAATACCAGTGGGTCAAAAGATTAGATACACTAAATTGACTGCCTCTAAACAGCTTGGAAAATTCCCCAAAAAAGTATGTAATGGCTTTAGAAGCTCCTGATAGGCTAATTGACATAATTTCAGTCAATTGGAGGTGTACCTGTGGAGGAATTTCAAGGCCTACCTTCAAACTCAGTGCCTCGTTGCTTGACATCATGGGGAAATCAAAAGAAATCAGCCAAGACCTCAGAAAAGAATTGGAGACCTCTATAAGTCTGGTTCATCCTTGGGAGCAATTTCCAAACGCCATGTTCATCTGACATCAGTCAGGAAGTTAAGGCTTGGTTGCAAATGGGTCTTCCAAATGGACAATGACCCCAAGTATACTTCCAAAGTTGCTGCAAAATGGCTTAAGAACAACAAAGTCAAGGTATTGGAGTGGCCATCACAAAGCCCTGACCTCAATCACATAGAACATTTGTGGGCAGAACTGAAAAAGCGTGTGCGAGCAAGGAGTCCTACAAACCTGACTCAGTTACACCAGATCTGTCAGGAGGAATGGGCCAAAATTCACCCAACTTATTGTGGGAAGCTTGTGGAAGGCAACCTGAAATGTTTGATCCAAGATAAACAATTTAAAATGCAGTGCTACCAAATACTAATTGGGTGTAAACTTCTGACCCACTGGGAATGTGATTAAAGAAATAAAAGCTGAAATAAATCATTCTTTACTATTATTCTGACATTTCACATTCTTAAAATAAAGTGGTGATCCTACATGTCTGGAATTGTGAAAGTGAGTTTAAATGTATTTGGCTGAGGTGTATGTAAACTTCTGACTTCAACTGTAGTTATACATAATCCTCCTACTCATGATTCCTCTCAAGCCTCATCACTGCAGCTGCTCGCCTCATCACTGCAGCTGCTAGCTGGAATGAGAACACACAGGACACATTCCAGTTCCTAAAGCCTTCAGCTCCAGAAGACGTCTCTCTGCTTGGCCTGCTTCCCAGTCCTGACAGGTGCAGGTACAGGCCACTGGGTTTCTGGCCAGGCTACACAAGTTGACTGTGATGCAGTCAACTTGGAAGGTGGAAGGTGACAAACGACTGCTCCAGTGCCAGCCAGCTGTAGCAAGGGCATTGGCCTAGAGGCCTCTAACCCAGACCCAGCCAACAGCCATACCAGTGAATTGAAAACCACAAGCAAGAAGACAGCTGAGTGTGAGAGAGTGAGAGCATGACCGTGCGAGGCAGAGGCCTGCAGCTACACAGCCAGCCCCCCGCAGAGTTCTCATCAGGCATAAAGCTCATGGTTTCACTTCAGAGCTATACTCAGACTAAACCTTCTGACAGTTAGCCACATGAATACATAACTACATTCCCTTGTAAAATGTATAGAGCTATTGACTTGTGCTTACTGATTTGAACAGTTGTTTGGATGAATACTACAGAAGAATAATGAAAGATGGAACATTCTGGCAAACACTTCAGTTCCTTGCACCCCTCTGAAAAATGTGAAACCTGTCAACAGCACGACATCACTTATTTACAGAGCATGTAATTTATCTCTTTTAGGAAACACTTAAATAGCCTAACCACATCATGTAAACCTCAACACACAACAGCTCATAGCCGTTAGCTACAGTCCCACAACAACATGTGCCCTTGCCTCTTACCATTTCCCAACAACTGGTATTTTATGAATTGAGGGAGGCTTAGACAGGCAATTCAATGACGCCATGTTGTTCACTAAATATTTTCACATCAACAGAGTCCATGGGAATTGAATGTGATGTCTACCCTGAAACGGGTTGGTTTCTCAGCCATTGAATAAAGCTATGGCAACAACACTGTTCATCATAGAAGGGAGCTTTGAAGACGGATAAACAAAGCATTTTTGTAGGTAGTTGTTACGGATACAAGTATCCTGTGTGTGTATCCTGTGTGTGTTTCTTTTCTCTCCTTCTCCCCTCACAGGTGAAAATCATCACTCCCCAATCAGTCAACAATCAATCATCAATCAGAAGACACACCTCCTCCTGTTTCCTACCCTATCACAGTTCCTTTCCCTTGGTTTAAAAACCCCATCAGTTGTTTGCTCTAGAGCTCAATCTCTCTGTAAATGCCATGTCTGTAGGTCTCTGTGTTTCACTCTCTCTTTGTGTCTTAACCTCTCTTTTGTTTGAGCACCTCCAAATCACTTTGTCATCTCCTGTTAGTATTGTTTTTGGTTATGGTGTTTGTGTTTGATTGCTGGTGGGAATAGGGGAAACCAAGACAAGTCGCCCATGGGCATACACTACCCGTAGGTAGACTTTGTTAAAAACACTAGTTAGAACTGGGCGGACCACCCACTGTATTTTTGGTTAGTTAGCTGTTGTTAAAATAGGCTAGTCTAGCTTAGGGGTGTTTTGGATGCTTATTGTTTCTTTCCTTGGGTCCAGCTCAGCCCCTTTTCCTGCTCCCCCCATTACCGTGTTTTTTACAATAAACCCTGAGTTTGACGGTATAATTTCAGTTGTCGTGGTTATTTCGTTCACACTTTGTCACAATTATAATTTGCATGAGTTATGTTACAGGTCTCATTACCATCCCCCCTAGACTGTCGGGCCAAAAGGGATTCGTAACAGTAGTTAAATGACATCAACCAAGTCAACAATAAGCAATTACCAACTAAGTCTGCTCCAGTCCAATACTGTTGGATATATTCATTGTTATTACATTTAGTAGGTTTTTAGGTTGTTTCATATTGATGGTAGTGTCATAGATTATCACGAAAAATAAACATCTGCCTTCAAAAAAAAAGAGTGAAGATCCTGGCTTACTTCCAGAGAGGATAGTCTAGGCAGTAGCTTAACCTCTCCACTTCACATCATACTGCTCACTCTTCTGTCAGGTCAGCCTTGAAATGACCCTCAACCTTCCTGATCTATTTCAGTCTGGCATGGTTCTCACTACAAATACCATTAAGGGCTCTTAAAAAGTGCTTAAAAGGGCTCTACACTGCAAAAACTCAATTGATCTTCTTGGCAGAACACACAAAAGGATAGGCTCTAGTCTGGCAAGGTTGACGATCAAGGTTAAGAGAAAGGAAAAATACACCACATGACCAAAAGTATGTGGACACCTGCAGGTTGAATATCTCATTCCAAAACCATGGGCATTAATATGGAGTTGATCCCCCTTTGCTGCTTCTGGGAAGGCTTTCCACTAGATGTTGTAACATTGCTGCGGGGACTTGCTTCAGCCACAAGTGCATTGAGGTCGGGCACTGATGTTTGGTGATTAGGCCTGGCTCGCAGTAAGCATTCCAATTCATCCCTAAGGTGTTTGATGGGGTTGAAGTCAGTGCTCTGTGCAGGCCAGTAAAGTTCTTCCACACCGATCGACAAACCATTTCTGTATGGACCTTGCTTTGTGCACTGGGCATCGTCATGCTTAAACATGAAAGGGACTTCACCAAATGGTTGTCACAAAGTTGAAAGCACAGAATCATCTAGAATGTAATTGTACACTGTAGCATGAAGATTTCCCTTCACTGGAACTAAGGCCTATGCATGAACCATGAAAAAACAGCCCCAGACCATTATTCCTCCACCAAACTTTACAGTGGGCACTATGCATTTGGGGCAGGTAGCGTTCTCCTGGCATCCGCCAAACCCAGATTTGTCCGTCGGACTGCCCTGAGTCCAATGGCAGCAAGCTTTACGCTACCCCAGCCGACGAACAGTTCTTGTGCTGACATTGCTTCCAGAGGCAGTTTGAAATGCGGTAGTGAATGTTGCAACAGAGGACAGACTATTTTCACATCCTACGCGCTTCAGCACTCAGCCGTCCCGTTGTGAGCTTGTGTGGACTACCACTTTGCGGCTGAGCCGATGTTGCTCCTAGACGTTTCCACTTCACAATAACAGCACTGAGTTGCCTGGGGCAGCTTTAGCAGGGCAGAAATTTGATGATCTGACTTGCTGGAAATGTAGAATCCTATGACGGTGCCATGATTAAAGTCACTGAGCTCTTCAGTAAGGCCATTCTACTGCCAATACACCGGTCAGCAACCTGTGTGGCTGAACTAGCAGAGTCCACTCATTTGAAGGGGTGTCCACATACTTTTGTATATATAGTGTAAATAAATTCTTTGGACCAGCGGCGGAATAAAAATTATGTAGTGAATAGTTGCAGTATACTCGTGTATTAGAATTCATTTAAACATTTTTCAAATGATCTACAACCACTTAATTACACGATTTTGCGCCCGCTAGTCGTGTTTTCAATGTTAATCCTGTAAAATCAGCAACAGCGCTGGCACAATTAATGAGTTGATTTGCCGATGTGTCGCATGGAATTCTTACATGGTCTTAATCTGTATTTTTTCTAAAATCAAATCAATGTTTATTGTTCGGGTACACAGATTTGCAGATGTTATCGCAGGTGCCAAGAAATGCTAGTGTTTCTAGCTCTCAACAGTGCAGTAATGCCTAGCAACACAAAACAAACATAATCCAAAAAGTGAAATTAAAGAATATAAAGTTATGTTTGAAAAAATGTAATTAACAAACCCAATAAGCACTGTCAAAGTAATCCAAATGCAATCTACACCGGATAAATCTACACAAGATATAATAAGAATGATATGTACAGTAGTAGATATAGTAGTGTGAGCTATGTCAAGAATACAGTATAAAAGTATGGTGTGTATCAAGTGTAACTAAAAGACAATGTACAGTAGTAGAAATATTAGACTGCGCTACGCCAAGAATACAGCATATAAATACACAGAACCAAACCCCATAGCAAAATGGATAGAATTGCAGGAAATTAGCCTTCAGACATGAGCTGCTAATGATCTGCGCTTTCAACCTAGCATCCTGGAAAACTTATGGAAACCACTATTTGACTGAGTAGGAAACCACTGCCTTCCCTCAGGAGAGGTTAGAGCTCTAAATAGAAAATTACAACTAATTTCCCTTGTTCAACTACTGCCCCATATTTAGGCAATTATCCATACGTAATTATAGTATATGGATCTGTTTTTACAAATCGAGTGAAACAAACAGTGTAACACAAACCAGCTGTAAAAACCTATTAGGATATCAATTTCTCCTGGCTGTGGAAATAAGCCAGAACATATGCTTCCAACATTGAATATCACCATGAAAGTAAATGAGAAGTAATGAAACGATCCCAAAGCATCGTACAAACTAGGCTTTTTATTCATCGCAAGGGGACCAAGTGCACAAAAGAGGGACAACGGGATTCTTAGTAGTGTAACAGGGTTGTTGGTTCGATTCCCACAGGGGACCAGTACAGAAAGAATTATGAAAAATGTATGCACTCATTACTGTAAGTCCCTCTCGATAAGAGTGTCTGTTAATGACAAGTGATTCAAATGTGAAAGCTAGGGCAAGCACTTGAAAGCTAGGGCAAGCACAACAGCGCAGTCTTCATCAAGATTGAAAACAACCTTCACAAATCACCCCAGTCAGATATTTGCCGTAGTGATTATGCTGTAGCTGAGCACCAATAAACATCTCACACAGACAGACTTGGCAGATATCCAAGGCACAACTTTGATTACTTATCTACGAACTCAGGCAAAACCAAACAGGAAAGAAGGCCACTCATCTGAGTCCAGTCTCACCACACAATTGGCTCGTCTCTCAAGAGTTTTTTTTATTTACTGAGCATTCCTTCTCAAGATGATAAACTAATCTTCCAGATCTATAAACTGTGGAAATGAAGGCAACTGAACGTGTGTGTGCATGCATGTGTAAATGAATGCATAAATGAAGAAGCTACCTTCACTACAGTTTTCTAGAATGTTTCTTAACCACGAAAGAGCTGCTACTATTATGGTGCTAGTTCAATCAGAGATCCATTAGCCCTGAGAGCTGGTGGCCTTGGTGCTGCACTGATTGACTATGACTGGAGTGGACACCACAGAGAGCTACGACAGAACATCAGCAGGACTTCAGTACATAGAGATGAGAAGGTCATTGAGATCCATTAGTGGGCACCAAGTGAACATTTCCTTTATTGGTACCCAGAGGATAGGACACTCAGCAGTGTGCTGATGACAGCCAGCATATTTATACTTCCCTAGTTTCCCCTCTCTTTCCCTTTCTCACTCAGACCACCAGCCACAATGCTAATGACCCACACCACACAGCAACTACTGCTGTGGAGATGGTATTAATGACCCACACCACACAGCAACTACTGCTGTGGAGATGGTATTAATGACCCACACCACACAGCAACTACTGCTGTGGAGATGGTATTAATGACACACAGTGGGGAAAACTGAAGTGTAATATAGATCATTTGGCTATACATGTCTAGAACCATTTTATTCTCGCACTACTCCTAAACTAAGCTTATTCCTCCATAAAAATACCATGTAGCTCGCCAGCGAAGCAAAGCCTTGAACACGGTTCCAAATTAAATCTGTCAGAACCCTAGGACTTCATTCATCTCAGATACCCACAGCTTCTCCAACTAATTTCAGAATCAAGTCGCATCGAGTAGCCGAGCACTGTGAGCACCATACATCCAGAGAGAGTTAATTGCTCTGTGAAACCAGTTGCAGAGTCAGCATTGAAGTACAGCACCCGCAGCCATGGAGAACTACAAGTACACACAAGCAGGGCTGTGGTCTACTGTCCCAGCTACACAGCTCTCCTCTCCTAGTGTGTGTGGAGGCATCTGGAGTGGGGGCTAGCTGCTGACTATTACCACAGTCAGCTAGCAGAACCAAACTATTACCACTAGAGGTTGACCGATTAATCGGAATGGACGATTAATTAGGGCCGATTTCAAGTTTTCATAACAATCGGAAATCGGTATTTTTGGACACCGATTTGGCCGATTTATTATGATTTATTTTATTTAACTAGGCAAGTCAGTTAAGAACACATTCTTATTTTCAATGACGGCCTAGGAACGGTGGGTTAACTGCCTCATTCAGGGTCAGAACGACAGATTTTTACCTTGTCAGCTCGGGGGATTCAATCTTGCAACCTTACAGTTAACTAGTTAAACGCTCTTCACACATGATTACATTGCACTCCACGAGGAGACTGCCTGTTGCGCGAATGCAGTGGAAGCCAAGGTAAGTTGCTAGCTAGCATTAAACTTAACTTATAAAAAAACAATCAATCATAATCACTAGTTAACTACACATGGTTGATGATATTACTAGTTTATCTAGCGTGTCCTGTGTTGCATATAATCGAGGCGTTGCATATCGTTGCTCCAATGTGTACCTAACCATAAACATCAATGCCTTTCTTAAAATCAATACACAGAAGTATGTATTAGCAGGTAATTGCAGGTAAAATTGTGTCACTTCTCTTGGGTTCATTGCACGCAGAGTCAGTGTATATGCAACAGTTTGGGCCGCCTAATTTACCAGAATTGTACGTAATTATGACATAACAGTGAAGGCTGTGCAATGTAACAGGAATATTTAGATTTAGGGATGCCACCCGTTAGATAAAATACGGAACGTTTCCGTATTTCCCTGAAAGAATAAATGTCTTGTTTTCGAGAAGATAGTTTCCGGATTCGACCATATTAATGACCTACGGCTCGTATTTCGGTGAGTTATTATGTTATAACTAAGTATGATTTGATAGAGCAGTCTAACTGAGCGATGGTAGGTAGCAGCAGGCTCGTAAGCATTCATTCAAACAGCATTGTCGTGCGTTTGCCAGCAGCTGTTTATGACTTCAAGCCTATCAACTGCCGAGAATAGGCTGGTGTAACCAAAGTGAAAATGACTAGCTCGTTAGCGGGGTGCGCGCTAATAGCGTGTGTGTGAGTGAGAGAGAGAGAACAGTAAAGAGAGATATCTGGACTCTTCCTGCTATGCTCTGTTAACTCTTTCCACTCACTCTTCTATGCTCCACTTCCACAGGTCTCCTTGGCAACCAGGCAATGTTTGGGCCATTCTTTGCTTAAACACCACCATGATATGAACAATAATATATGCCACGTTGTGGCTTTACAAGTCCGGAAACATAAGACAACCATCCTTCTAAGTAGATTCTTTGCAAATGTGTGGAGATGGAGATGCAATTTAATGAAAGGTGTTGACTGAAGCCATATAAAGGTTTGAACCATGTTTCTGAAGCTTTGGTTAGCAGTAGGAGCAGTGGATTTCAAAACAATCTCCATCATCTCTAGCACATTCAGTCTTACCTTATCGCTGCGGGTAATACAGCCTAGGATATCTGCAGATATTCACAACTGAAAAAACAAGAGAATTCATGAGCTAATGTGAACAGAGATAAAATAAGAGGTTAAGAACAATACACAACAGATTAATGTATCCCACATACAGTGCATTTGGAAAGTATTCAGACCCCTTGACTCTCCCACATTTTATTTTGTAACAAACTTTAAAAAATGGATGAAATTGTTTTCCCCCCTCAATCTACAGTAGTGGCCAAAAAGTTGAGAATGACACAAATATTAATTTTCACAAAGTCTGCTGCCTCAGTTTGTATAATGGCAATTTGCATATACTCCAGAATGTTATGAAGAGTGATCAGATGAATTGCAATTCATTGCAAAGTCCCTCTTTGCCATGCAAATGAACTGAATCCCCCAAAACATTTCCACTGCATTTCAGCTCTGCCACAAAAGGACCAGCTGACATCATGTCAGTGATTCTCTCATTAACACAGGTGTGAGTGTTGACAAGGACAAGGCTGGATATCACTCTGTCATGCTGATTGAGTTTGAATAACAGACTGGAAGCTTCGAAAGGAGGGTGGTGCTTGGAATCATTGTTCTTCCTCTGTCAATCATGGTTACCTGCAAGGAAACAAGTGCCTTCCTCATTGCTTTGCACAAAAAGGGCTTCACAGGCAAGGATATAAGATTGCACCTAAATCAACCATTTATCGGATCATCAAGAACTTCAAGGAGAGCGGTTCAATTGCTGTGAAGGCGGCTTCAGGGTGCCCAAGAAAGTCCAGCAAGCGCCAGGACTATCTCCTAAAGTTGATTCAGCTGCGGGATCGGGGCACCACCAGTACAGAGCTAGCTTAAGAATGGCAGCAGGCAGGTGTGAGTGCTTCTGCACGCACAGTGACGCAAAGACTTTGGAGGATGGCCTGGTGTCAAGAAGGGTAGCAAAGAAGCCACTTCTCTCCAGGAAAAACATCAGGGACAGACTGATATTCTAGAAAAGGTACAGGGATAGCACTGCTGAGGACTGGGCTAAAGTCATTTTCTCTGATGAATCCCCTTTCCGATTGTTTGGGGCATCTGGAAAAAAGCTTGTCCGGAGAAGACAAGGTGAGCGCTACCATCAGTCCTGTGTCATGCCAACAGTAAAGCATCCTGAGACCATTCATGTGTGGGGTTGCTTCTCAGCCTAGAGAGTGGGCTCACTCACAATTTTGCCTAAGAACACAGCCATGAATAAAGAATGGTACCAGCACATCCTCCGAGAGCAACGTCTCCCAACCATCCAGGAACAGTTTGGTGACGAACAATGCCCTTTCCAGCATGATGGAGCACCTTGCCATAAGGCAAAAGTGGGAACTAAGTGTCTCAGGGAACAAAACATAGATATTTTGGGTCCATGGCCAGGAAACTCTCCCCAGACTTTAATCCCATTGAGAACTTGTGGTCAATCCTCAGAGGCGGGTGGACAAACAAAAACCCACATTCTGACCAACTCCAAACATTGATTATGCAAGAATGGGCTGCCATCAGTCAGGATGTGGCCCAGAAGGTAATTGACAGCATGCCAGGGCAGATTGCAGAGGTCTTGAAAAAGAAGGGTCAACACTGCAAATATTGACTCTTTGCATCAACTTCATGTAATTGTCAATAAAAGCCTTTGACACTTATGAAATGCTTGTAATTATACTTCAGTATTCCATAGTAACATCTGACAAAAATATCTAAAGACAATGATGCAGCCAACTTTGTGTAAATGAATATTTGTGTCATTCTCAAAACCTTTGGCCACGACTGCACACACAATACCCCCTCAATGACAAAGCAAAAACAGGTTTAGACATCTTTGCAAAAAATAAAAACTGAAACATCAAATTTACATAAGTATTCAAACCCTTTACGCAGTACTTTATTACAACCTTGAGTCTTCTTGGGTATGATGCTACAAGTTTGGCACAACTGTATTTGGGGAGTTTCTCCCATTCTTCTCTGCAGATCCTCTCAAGCTCTGTCAGGTTGGATGGGGAGCATCACTGCACAGTTATTTTCAGGTCTCTCCAGAGATGTTCAATCAGATTCAAGTCCGCGTTCTGGCTGGGCCACTCAAGGATATTGAGACTTGTCCCGATACCACTCCTGCATTGCCTTGACTGTGTGCTTAGGGTCGTTGTCCTGTTGGAAGGTGAACCTTTGCCCCCAGTCTGAGGTCCTAATCGCTCTGGAGCAGGTTTTCATCAAGGATCTCTGCACTTTGCTGCATTCATCTTTCCCTCGATCCCGACTAGTCTCCCTGCCGCTGAAGAAAAAAAAAACTCAGCATGATGCTGCCACCACCACGCTTTATGTGACGCTTGGCATTCAGGCCAAAGAGTTCAATCTTGGTTTCATCAGATCAGAGAATCTTCTTTCTCAAGGTCTGAGAGTCCCTTAGGTGCCTTTTGGCAAAATCCTAGCAGGCTGTCATGTGCCTTTTACTGAGGAGTGGCTTCCGTCAGGCCACTCAACCATAAAGGCCTGATTGGTGGAGTGCTGCAGAGATGGTTGTCCTTTTGGAAGGTTCTCCCATCTCCATAGAGGAACTCTGGAGCTCTGTCAGTGACCATCTGGATCTTGGTCACCTCCCTGACCAAGGCCCTTCTTCCCCGATTGCTCAGTTTGGCCGGGTGACCAGCTCTAGGAAGAGTCTTGGTGATTCCAAACTTCTTCCATTTAAAAATGGAGGCCACTGTGTTCTTGAGGACCTTCAATGCTGCAGACATTTTTTTGTAGTCTTTCCCAGATCTGCGCCTTGACAAAATCCTGGCTCAGAGCTCTACGGACAATTCCTTCGACCTCATGGCTTGGTTTTTGCTCTGACATGCACTGTCAACTTATATAGACAGGTGTGTGCTTTTCCAAATCATGTCCAATCAATTGAATTTACCACAGGACTCCAATCAAGTTGCAGAAACATCTCAAAGATGATCAATGGAATCAGGATACATCTGAGCTCAATTTCGAGTCTCATAGCAAAGGTATGTTTTTTTATTTTATAAATTGTCAAACATTTCAAAAAAGCTGTTTTTACTTTGTCGTTATAGGGTATTGTGTGTAAATTGATGAGGATTTTATTTGATCGATTTTAGAATACGGTTGTAAGGTAACACAATGTGGAAAAGTGAAGGAGTCGGAATATTTTCCGAATGCACTGTGTCAGCAGCTTCACTAAACTAGAGCAGTATTGTCCCATAGAGATGTTACTATGAAGCAGAACGCTCACAACTAGATATTTATTGGCCCTGATATTCACAGTAGGCCATATGCCACTCTTTAATAGGCAGTGCTTGAGAATGAACACACTGTTCAACATGTCGGATAATTATTCATCAGCTAACCATCAGGACATTATGACTGGTTAAATGAATGAGCATTACTTAATAGGAATCAAGCCTCAGTCACCACAAGACAGCATAAATTGAAAAGCAGAAACAAATAAGAGCATGATAGTGATTTCATATAACACAAGATCATACTCAAATGTCAGTTTTCAAGGATAGCAAGAGGACCAAAGAAACTAATTCAGGAGGAAGAGTATGAGGTCAAATCAAACTGCTGCATTCAGCTGAAAGATGGATAGTAACTAATAACTGTTGTGAATCTGATCACCTACTTACTCATTATTCTTTCTATTGTACACCTCGGCTTTTAACCCTTTGGGGGTTAGCCACCCGAACCTGAAACACTGCTGATGTGTGGATTTTAACACTAGCACCAACAACCTTACATTTTTAGCACCAACAACCCCATTTTGAAAGTCAAATGTGCTCAATTCAAACATAACTGCCAGAGAGGCGGCCGGTGGGACGGTTTTAGGTTTCTTCTGGTAACGGATCTACTGCACATCATAGTCATTTCTGAAACTCCTCTGAGACGCAGTAAAAGACAGTCAGGCGACAAGAAGCCCAGTCACAGCAGGTGAGGACAGAAACAGTGGGAAAGAGCACCAACAGAGCAGGTGAGGACAGAAACGGTGGGAAAGAGCACCAACACAGCAGGTGAGGACGGAAACGGTGGGAAAGAGCACCAACACAGCAGGTGAGGACAGAAACGGTGCGGAAGAGCACCAACACAGCAGGTGAGGACAGAAACGGTGGGAAAGAGCACCAACACAGCAGGTGAGGACAGAAACGGTGGGAAAGAGCACCAACACAGCAGGTGAGGACAGAAACGGTGCGGAAGAGCACCAACAGAGCAGGTGAGGACAGAAACGGTGGGGAAGAGCACCAACAGAGCAGGTGAGGACAGAAACGGTGGGAAAGAGCACCAACACAGCAGGTGAGGACAGAAACGGTGGGAAAGAGCACCAACACAGCAGGTGAGGACAGAAACGGTGGGAAAGAGCACCAACACAGCAGGTGAGGACAGAAACGGTGGGAAAGAGCACCAACACAGCAGGTGAGGACAGAAACAGTGGGAAAGAGCACCAACACAGCAGGTGAGGACAGAAACAGTGCGAAAGAGCACCAACCCTGCAGATGAGGACAGAAACGGTGGGAAAGAGCACCAACCCTGCAGGTGAGGACAGAAACGGTGGGAAAGAGCACCAACACAGCAGGTGAGGACAGAAACAGTGCGAAAGAGCACCAACCCTGCAGATGAGGACAGAAACGGTGGGAAAGAGCACCAACCCTGCAGGTGAGGACAGAAACGGTGGGAAAGAGCACTAACACAGCAGGTGAGGACAGAAACGATGGGAAAGAGCACCAACACAGCAGGTGAGGACAGAAACGGTGCGGAAGAGCACCAACACAGCAGGTGAGGACAGAAACGGTGGGAAAGAGCACCAACACAGCAGGTGAGGACAGAAACGGTGCGGAAGAGCACCAACAGAGCAGGTGAGGACAGAAACGGTGGGGAAGAGCACCAACAGAGCAGGTGAGGACAGAAACGGTGGGAAAGAGCACCAACACAGCAGGTGAGGACAGAAACGGTGGGAAAGAGCACCAACACAGCAGGTGAGGACAGAAACGGTGGGAAAGAGCACCAACACAGCAGGTGAGGACAGAAACAGTGGGAAAGAGCACCAACACAGCAGGTGAGGACAGAAACAGTGCGAAAGAGCACCAACCCTGCAGATGAGGACAGAAACGGTGGGAAAGAGCACCAACCCTGCAGGTGAGGACAGAAACGGTGGGAAAGAGCACCAACACAGCAGGTGAGGACAGAAACAGTGGGAAAGAGCACCAACACAGCAGGTGAGGACAGAAACAGTGGGAAAGAGCACCAACACAGCAGGTGAGGACAGAAACGGTGGGAAAGAGCACCAACACAGCAGGTGAGGACATGAAATGGTGCTGCTTGTCAGGTGGGGTTGAGATGGGATGTACTGTACTCCAGCAACCTAGGCCTAATCAGACCCCTCCACATACTGTACAACTAACCATGGCTGCTTATGAAATGGCACCCCATTTTACTTTATAGTGCACTACTTCTTCTGGCTAATAAAGTAGTGCACTATAGGGAATATGGTTACATTTCTGAAAATCAGCAAGCGCCATCACAGCCAGCATGTTATTCTCACTTACTAAAGGCTATGAATACCTGGAAAGGAGAGAATGAGGTATTAATGAACTGATCAGCTCAGATGTCAGCCTCCAGCTAAATAAATGTTGAATAAGACTTACAGAGAGAGTAGAACCTTATGTACATATGTGGGATGTTCATTTCATTTTACTGTTGCAGGAAATTCAAACTTGTAGCGTATTTAAGGTTTAAAAAAAGGTTTCTAAAGTTTGTAATTTCCACTTTAAAATGTCAGACGTGATTTTCCCTAACTAAAAATGTTTCAACCCCCAGAAAAATTGCCATATAATCCACATTTCCTGTTGCTGCAGGATTATTTTCAAACTGTGAGAAAATGGTCAAATTAATATCTTGCATCTGTACTACATGAAAGACACCTGCATTCCTGTCATTCTGTATTATAAAGCCCCAGAGCTTTGGACATAAACTCAATTGTGCTTGACACAGCGTTCAAAAGTCCACCCTGATGAAGCCTACAGAAATGTCTCTACCTTGGTACAGCTTACAGTACTAGCTGATTTTACTACATTGAACCAAATCCTGCTTTCAGAAAGTATAAGGTAATCTTTGGTGGAAACACACCATCTCATTCCCTGGAGGGGTGTAGAGGTGGGGCACACAATGGCCATATCACCACTGCAATCTGTGGAGTAACAATACACAACATGTGACTCCATTGTTGTGCTCCATGTATCAACTATTTCCACAGTTTTTCATACAGCAAGGTGGACAGACTGAGGGCCCTGCAGACAATGTGGTGCCAGGGGGAAACATCCTGGCCAGAGGTGAAAATGGCTTTTTAATAAAGCTCCACTCGATGGTATCCCAATTTAACACTATCCCCTGACCACTCCCATTCATTTCAACAACAGTCTGATTAACATCAGAACCGCTGGGCCTCGAGGGACCAGCTCCTTTTTATAACAAAATGTTAAAAAATTGTTCACATCCCCTCGCTCATCAACTCACCCCTTCTCCCCATGATACTTTACCTCATTTATTTCATTGGTTATACATGTGAAATTCTTGTTGGTATAGTTTAGGTTCATTTGAAGCAATTGTTGTGGTGATCAACTGGGCACGACATCAACTGTTGTGAGAAGGAGGGGAGCAGGCCCTAGTGTTGGGAGGAGGAATGGGGAAAATGGTATTCCAAACTTTATCCGCAATATTGAATTATATTTTGTTGCTACTCCAGCGATACCTCGGTCCATTCTACATGTAACTGCCAAAATAAAGGAACAACTTTAGTAAATAAGGGATACAAAGTATATTGAAAGCATGGGGGTGCTTCCACACAGGAAGTCCCAGACAATTGTAGAATCTATGCCAAGGCACATTGAAGCTGGTCTGGCATCTCGTGGTGGGCCAACGCCCTATAAAGACACTATGTTGGCATTTCCTTTATTTTGGTAGTTACCTGTAGCAGCAGGCTACACAGAGAATGGAACAGCTGGATAGGGGAAATGGCTCAAGTCACGCAAAAGGTCAAGTAACTTTGCGGATAAAGTTTGGATTGACACAATTTAATGTGTACATCTAAAGAATTGCATCACTATACTGAGAGCTTTGCCATTTCTAAATGTACGTATTGGGTTGTTTTGGGAACCTTGGGTTTTTCAATGCCCCCATACTACACAACGAGGATGAAGAAGTGATTTGTAAGTTTCTCAAAAACATGAAATCACAAAAGGTGTCATTTACATCAAAAAGAGATTGTTTTAAAAAATAACATCCTTTAAGATTCTTACGACTGTTATATGGACTTAGTGCCTTACAGTATTCACACTCCTTTGTGAATACATTTGGTAAGCAATATGTTTGGAACATCGAATTGCAATAAAATCAAGGTATCGAATCGCAATACATATCGTATCGGCACCTAAGTGTTTTTAGTTTCCTGGTTTTCGCTGCCCTAGAGTGTTGCTACTCAGTGCTCACTGAGGCCTACTAATGGTCTGGGATGTGTCCCAAATGGCAATCTATTCCCTATATGGTGCACTGCTTTTGACCAGAGCCCAATGAGCCCTCGTCAAAAGCAATGCACTATATGTAAACAGAGTGCTATTTGAGACGCGGTCCTGCTGTCTTCGGCCACCCTCCCCCATGCATCACAGCAGACCCAGCTATGTCATTAGCTAAGTGGGGCCAATGGAATGTGGGTCTAGGTAAATGCAGGGGAGAGATTCACATGTGGCCAAAAGACTCTGGGCCTACCTACTTGTCTGGGCCTACCACCTTTCACTACTTACCCACCTGTGTAATATCAACCATAGGCTTGCTTTGCCAAACTCATGTGGGGTGAAGAGATGAGAATATATTAACCATATAACTCAGACAACAAAGCCTTTAGAGTCTGTAAGAAAGAATATTGTATCCTTCAAACAAAACCAGAAATGATCCAAAAGTGAACAGGTAAGTCTGTTTCTCGACCATGCATCCTTGTGAGTAATGGCAGTTGAGGAAACTGCAAATTCTGCACTTCAATAAGCACAGAACACAGGAGCAGGATATCGACCATCTACATCCATTGTTGGTTGCTTTCCACAACCATAAGACCAAATGATTTTTGATTTATTTAAATCAAAATAGTTTACCTGCTTCTTGTAGCAGGCATTATAGAAAATTAACACAGGTCTCATCTCTCGTGCTAGTGAGTAGCCAGCTAATCTTTATATTTCAAGTTCAGCCAACTTGGATTTATTTGCTACCTAACCAGGTAGAACATGTGAATTGTTATGAACACACCCTTCTGTCCGTCACCAACTGTTTGAACAGCATGCTAGCCTGTCTACTTAGTTCAGACGTGGAAATCAAGTGGCCTACCTTATTCCTCTGAATGAGAAAGTTGGCAATTCCTTATATAATTGTGTTTTGTGCTTATTGCACATGTCACGCCCTGGTCTTGGTATTTTGTGTTCTCTTTATTATTTTGGTCAGGCCAGGGTGTGACTTGGGTTAATTATGTGGTGTGTTTTGTAGGAATTGGGATTGTGGTATAGTGGGGTTGTCTAGAAAAGTCTATGGCTGGCTGAAGTGGTTCTCAATCAGAGGCAGGTGTTTATCGTTGTCTCTGATTGGGAACCATATTTAGGCAGCCATATTCTTTGAGTGTTTCGTGGGTGATTGTTCCTGTCTCAGTGTTTGTTTGCACCAGATAAGGCTGTTTAGGTTTTCACGTTACGTTTATTGTTTGTATTGTTCGTGTTTATCTTTTTATTAAACATGAATCGAAATAACCACGCTTCATTTTGGTCCTCCTCTCCTTCACCGGAAGAAAATCGTAACAGCACATTTATAAAAACCCACTAGACAGCTAGTGTAAGAGTCCTTGGCTACAATGCTGCAAGCAGTACTGCAATTCCTCACACAACAAACTTAAAATTTATTTTCCAGAATCAATGTTCATTGATACTCCCATTGTAGTAGTGTCTGTTCTGAGTGCAATTTGAGGAGCTGAGACACACAAAAGGGATCTCGTTAGAAAGATTCATTTCCTCTATTACAGTGAAATAATGTCTCAATGTGTTTGTGTCCATATGACTAATTCTGTTGGACCAAACCTCAAATGCAAATAGCGAGTTGAAACCGCTCGTCAGAGAGGAAGAAGTAATCTCTCATCTTAGTTGTTGGTAGTGGCAGGGGCTTGGTGTGTGTGTGTGTGTTTGTAAACAGAAGTAGAAGCGAAGCGAGAGGTTTCACTCTTGCCAAAATATGTCCAAAATACGCCCTTCCCGCTTTTGGGACAACAACTCCCATTCCAGAGACATGAGCATTTCTGGTGTAAATGGGAAGGTGTACAGCACAGAAGGAGTGAAGAACACAATACCAAATAGATGACAGAACAAGCGGATATAAACACAGAAGAAAATAAACGAGATTCATGCCATAGGAATATCGCTCAAAAACATGAATTCAAAATATCGCCCAACCCTACACCTCTCAGCAGCAGGAGAAACAAACTCCTCATAGCGCAGTACCTCAGAGAATTCAGCAGTAGGAGAGATCATTGAACAGAACCCACAGAGACCAACACACTGAGAATACATTCTGAGAATTCCAGTAAGTTCATCTACAGTAAGCCTAGATATCCATCAATCTGAAACTAAAACCAGCTTACAAAATCTGTGGTTGTGAGGCCAGTTGGATGTACTGCCAAATGATCTAAAACAACGGAGGTGGCTTATGGTAGAGAAATTAACATTCAATTCTCTGGCAACAGCTCTGGTGGACATTCCGTGAGACAGCATGCCAACTGCACACTCCCTCAAAACTTGAGACATCTGTGGCATTGTGTTGTGTGACAAAACTGCACATTTTAGAGTGGCCTTTTATGGTCCCCAGCACATGGTGCACCTGTGTAATAATCATGCTGTTTAATCAGCTTCTTGATATGCCACAACTGTCAGGTGGATGGATTATCTTGTCAAAGGAGAAATTCTCACTAACAGGAATGTAAACAAATAAGCTTTTTGTACATTTCTGGGATTTTTTATTTCAGCTCATGAAACATGGGACCAACACTTTACATGTTGTGTTTATATTTTTGTTCAGTGTAGTAGGTTTCACCTAGGTAGCCATCTCAAGCACGTGATTTAATCCACTATATCACAGAGGCTTCTCCTCAGGACAGCGCTGAATCTGGTGATAGAAGTGTACCCAAAAACACAATGAAGTCATTTTATTGGTGCATTCCTAAACCCTCAGGATTTCCTATACCCTTTTTACTCTCACAGATCAGAGTGACTGTGCATGACACACGGCATTGACCCTCTCAGTAAAACAGACATTATCTCCCAAGGTGACGGAGGGGCATGCAAATGCTTCCAGCATGAGTCAAGGCCCATGGTATTGCTCTCTTTTTCTTGTGGTTGGTCAGCTCTTCTTTCATAATCTACATGGCTCCCCATTCCCTATATAGGGCACTACCTTTGACCAGAGCCCTGTGGGCCTTGGGCAACAGTAGTGCACTATGTAGGGAATAGGGAGCCATTTGGGCCACATTCAGTGATTTTTAGTGTTCCAGGACATCTGTGGCGCAGCTGTTGCTATTGCTCCCCTTAGGGCATCAGCAGGGCCTAGATAATAATATTTAATCATGGCTATGCAGTGTTTCCCTCTACATATTTTTTTTTAGCAGCGGTGGCAAAGGTCGTGGAAGAGAGAGGCATGCCGCCCAATATTTTTAGAAGGAGGACTGAAAAGGTAATTTCTGGTAACTTTTTAGAAAGATGTTCTACTCCAAGACGAATGGTGACACTGACACCATCTATAATCCCCCCCAGAAACCAGCCCAATAACAGATTATTTTACTGTAGCCTATACATGGTACTAGACTGGATTATCAGGGAGGTGCTATTAGCAATAAACATTTTCTGGACCAAAAAGGGGTTACTTTCCTGCAATTCTACACATTTTTCCATGGACCTGAGAGACTTTGGCAATTGTAAAGCAACATTTTCTGCAATTCTACACATTTTGAGTCCAGAAAATGTTGCAGTGTGACAGCTAACTTCCTGCAATTCTACTCATTTTGCCATGGCTTATTTCGTGTTCTGCTCAAACATAAAATCAATGAGGACCCAATTGGGGCCCCTGGTCATGTGCCCTGCGTGCCCGGTCGGTAATCCAGCCATGCCAAAAGTACTAATTTAATGGTTTCATCGTCTTTGATAATAAAAGCTAAGATTATATTATTTAATAAATATAGGTCAATTGTCTTTTCTACAAAATTTATGTGTGGTTTTATTCATTGAAGCTCATACTGAAGGCGTTTTTCCATTCCGAAAATTACTTTAACAAAAATAATGAATACATGTCTTTTTGGGGTGTGGCAGCAACAATTTAGCTATGGCCAATTGTTGGAAATCAAACAGTGTCCGCCTTGATTCCTCGGGCCCTCCCAGCCTTGATTCCTCGGGCCCTCCCAGCCTTGATTCCTCGGGCCCTCCCAGCCTTGATTCCTCGGGCCCTCCCAGCCTTGATTCCTCGGGCCCTCTCAGCCTTGATTCCTCGGGCCCTCTCAGCCTTGATTCCTCGGGCCCTCTCAGCCTTGATTCCTCGGGCCCTCTCAGCCTTGATTCCTCGGGCCCTCTCAGCCTTGATTCCTCGGGCCCTCTCAGCCTTGATTCCTCGGGCCCTCTCAGCCTTGATTCCTCGGGCCCTCCCAGCCTTGATTCCTCGGGCCCTCCCAGCCTTGATTCCTCGGGCCCTCTCAGCCTTGATTCCTCGGGCCCTCTCAGCCTTGATTCCTCGGGCCCTCTCAGCCTTGATTCCTCGGGCCCTCTCAGCCTTGATTCCTCGGGCCCTCTCAGCCTTGATTCCTCGGGCCCTCTCAGCCTTGATTCCTCGGGCCCTCTCAGCCTTGATTCCTCAGTACCTCAGATCTGCTCTCAATGCCGTGAATGGAAACAAACCTCCGTTGAACTAGAGGGGACTTATTTAGAGCTGGGAATTGCCAGAGACCTCACGATACAATACCATAATAATTTGGTGCAGATATGATATGTATTGAGATTTAAACGATTCTATATGTATTGCGATTCGATACAGTAATTTCATTGCGATTCAATGTTCCAAACATATTGCTCACCATATGTCTGCTGCAAAGGGACAAGAGAGGGTCATGAGAAAACACATTTTGATTAGTAATGCAAATAAAAATTCCCTGTGTGCTTTGGACTCCGACATGCCATAAAGGAGTTTGACAGAGTTTGAGACTAGAGGTCGACCGATTAATCGGAATGGCCGATTAATTAGGGCCGATTTCAAGTTTTCATAACAATCGGAAATCGGTATTTTTGGGCGCCGATTTATTTTATTTATTTTTTACCTTTAACTAGGCAAGTCAGTTAAGAACACATTCTTATTTTCAATGACGGCCTAGGAACGGTGGGTTAACTGCCTCGTTCAGGGGCAGAACGACAGATTTTCACATTGTCAGCTTGGGGGATCCATTCTTGCAACCTTACAGTTAACTAGTCCAAAGCAATAACGACCTGTCTCTCATTGCACTCCACAAGGAGACTGCCTGTTACGCGAATGCAGTAAGCCAAGGTAAGTTGCTAGCTAGCATTAAACATATCTTATAAAAAACAATCAATCATAATCACGAGTTAACTACACATGGTTGATGATATTACTAGATATTATCTAGCGTGTCCTGCGTTGCATATAATCTGACTGAGCATACAAGCATACAAGTATCTAAGGATCTGACTGGGCGGTGGTAGGCAGAAGCAGGCGCGTAAACATTCATTCAAACAGCACTTTCATGCGTTTTGCCAGCAGCTCTTCGTTGTGCATCAATCATTGCGCTGTTTATGACTTCAAGCCTATCAACTCCCGAGATGAGGCTGGTGTAACCGAAGTGAAATGGCTAGCTAGTTAGCACGCACTAATAGCGTTTCAAATCGTCACTCGCTCTGAGCCTTCTAGTAGTTGTTCCCCTTGCTCTGGATGAGTACCGCTGCTTCGATGGTGGCGGTTGTCGTTGTGTTGCTGGTTCGATCCCAGGGAGGAGCGAAGAGAGGGACAGAAGCTATACTGTTACACTGGCAATACAAAGGGCCTATAAGAACATCCAATAGGCAAAGGTTAATGAAATACAAATGGTATAGAGGGAAATAGTCCTATAATAACTACAACCTAAAACTTCTTACATGGGAATATTGAAGACTCGTGTTAAAAGGAACCACCAGCTTTCATGTGTTCTCTTGTTCTGAGCAAGGATCTGAAACCTTAGCTTTCTTACATAGCACATATTGCACTTTTACTTTCTTCTCCAACACTTTGTTTTTGCATTATTTAAACCAAATTGAACATGTTTCATTATTTACTTGAGGCTAAATTGATTTTATTGATGTATAATATTAAGTTAAAATAAGTGTTCATTCAGTATTGTTGTAATTGTCATTATTACAAATAAATAAATAAAAATTGGCAGATTAAATCGGTATCGGCTTTTTTGGCCCTCCAATAATCGGTATCGGCTTTTTTTGGTCCTCCAATAATCGGTATCGGCGTTGAAAAATCATAATCAGTCGACCTCTATTTGAGACACCTGACAGAGTTTATTGAGCAGCATCTCGAGATAAGGGTGGTCTCTAATCCTCTATGGGTGTAAAAGCTGAGTGCAGGACTACTGGTGTTAAGTATGTTGCATAGCCTATTACTACTGACAACAAAAAAATAACTTAGTTGACCGAGAGTCGTCTGTTCGATTGGTCAACATTTTTAAACGTGTATTTGTTCCCTATATAGACACACCCTATGTGTATTAATAAAATCAACTATATGTAGACTAATGAGCTTGTCTGACACTTTATGCCAGGGTTCCTCAACTGGTGGCCTACTGGCCGAATTTCCCCACGAGTGGTTTTATTAGGCCCCCCAAGTTCAAAAAAATAAATACTAAAAGGAAATCACCAAGTGATTTTAATTTTGGAAATCTGTTCAAGTATTCCCACGCATAACAGAGAGATACGTGATCATATAAAAATGTAAGCAAAGTTTGAAATTATTATGTTTTAATCAAATATTATATCGGTTTGGGCTTACTGCGATCAATTTGCTGTCTACAAGTTATTTGTAATTATGTTCCGGCCCCCCGACCATCCACTTTAGAAAACAATAATAAAAATCAGCCCGAGGCTGAATCTACATGATGATCCCTGCTTTAAGCACACTGTGATTAAATAATTAAGACAAATGACTGGAGGGAGCCAGAGATCAGGATCACCTAACCAGAAGAAGAAGAACTGTTCCTGACCCTCTTCCTCCTGCTGACCTCCCGCGACACCCGAGGTTGGCAACTTTTTCCATTTGTAGTGACAATTTATCTCCCAATCTGCCTGTTATGACTTTTATATGCACATTTACATGGAACAGTTTCATTTCATTTATAATAAAGTTTTCGCATCTCAAAATCATTATCATATGGTTAATCTAAATTCTAAAAGTAACTTATATTGCCATCTATGTAAATATTGCCTACACAAAGCCAACAAATAAACACATTGCAGCCTGCAGGTAGAAAAAAATCCTGATCAAAATAAATATAATTTAAATCACATTGGCTGTGCATGCCCTGTCTGCAAGGAACTAGAAACATTGTATCAGCTGTTTACTAGGGTCTGGCCTGAAGCTCATGTTAGCAAACTAGAAACATTGTATCAACTGTTTACTAGGGTCTGGCCTGAAGCTCATGTTAACAAACTAGAAACATTGTATCAACTATTAACTTACTGGGCCAGTAACCAGCAGGTAGCCTAGTGGTTAGAGCGTTGGGCCAGTAACTAGCAGGTAGCCTAGTGGTTCGAGTGTTGGGCCAGTAACCAGCAGGTAGCCTAGTGGTTAGAGCGTTGGGCCAGTAACCAGCAGGTAGCCTAGTGGTTAGAGCGTTGGGCCAGTAACCAGCAGGTAGCCTAGTGGTTAGAGCGTTGGGCCAGTAACCAGCAGGTAGCCTAGTGGTTAGAGTGTTGGGCCAGTAACCAGCAGGTAACCTAGTGGTTAGAGCGTTGGGGCCAGTAACCAGCAGGTAACCTAGTGGTTAGAGCGTTGGGCCAGTAACCAGCAGGTAACCTAGTGGTTAGAGCGTTGGGCCAGTAACCAGCAGGTAACCTAGTGGTTCGAGCGTTGGGCTAGTAACCGGTAGGACGTCATTGTAAATAAGAATTTGTTCTTAACAGACTTGCCTAGTTCAATAAAGGTAAAATAAAAAATAAAATAAAAAATGTACTGGTGGTGTGCCTCCTCAATGGATTCACGGGCGGGAATCAGACAGGTGTCTCATGTACCATAAACAATTAACATATTTTTGACTGCTCGACTAAAAATAAAAATAAAAATCTTGATAGACCAACAGCCTATCGACCAAACAATCAACTAAACGGGGTCATCCCTAAAGAGCCTAAACCTTGAACAAAAGATCAAAGCCAAAACAAGGCCATCGGAGGTAATACACAGACTGAATATATCAAGGGTAGGTGCTGAGGAGAATGAGAGGGTGACTACCCAGCATTCAGCCCGATTTACTGAAACACAAAAACACTTATCTTAAAAAGGCTGTGGCTTTGCTAATCCTGTGAATTTCCCCTGCGAAAATGATCATTCCAGACAGGTAAGCTGACCTGCTGGAACCCAATTAAAAGGCCTCAGGCGCTGGGCTGGCTGGGGAGAGAGAAAGGAGGGATGCTGAAAGAGGAGAACAACATGACAAGAATGGCAAGCCGATGAACTCTGAGGACTGTGGCTAGCCATTGTTGAGGTAACAATATAAGCCTAGTGGCTCAGAGCGCCGCTGCGCAATCGAGGCTAGTTCTGCTCGCTCAGAAGCCTGGCAGGTTCTATTGTCCTGGGCAGGGAACACAGTCCTTTCCATTCAATCACGCTAAATACCCTGCCTCGTCCATGTGCACAATTGCTGTGGTACACACACAAACATTTACACACATATATATATTTATATCTACTTAGTTACATGACTAACCGTCACAGACGGAATAGCTTTGCTACTGTCAAGTTGGCTGTTCAAGCTGTCCGTCTTTGAGAAACTGGTTTGTGATCATGTTGCATGCCTAGAACTGTGTGTGTGTGTGTGTGTGTGTGTGTGTGTGTGTGTGTGTGTGTGTGTATATATACACATATACACATATATATACATATACATACGTATACATACATACATATACACACACACACACACACACACAGTTCTAGGCATGCAACATGATCACGAACCAGTTTCTCGAAGACAGACAGCTTGAACAGCCAACTTGACAGTAGCAAAGCTATTCTGTGTGACGGTTAGTCATGTAACTAAGTAGAGCGGTTGTAAAACGCCACGCAGTCCCCAATTAGTGCCTAAGTATCCCAGGGAATGTTTTGGAAATGATAACATGACACAAGGTTGGTGTACAACATGTGTCAGAGATCACAGAGGACGCAAAGCACTTAATCATGTTCCTGCTAAACGTTTCATTTACCGTACGCAACTTATAATGCCGAGGTTTCATTTACCGTACGCAACTTATAATGCCGAGGTTTCATTTACCGTACGCAACTTATAATGCCGAGGTTTCATTTGATAAGAGAACTACAAGTTTAGTACAAATCTCTAGAAAGAGCCACCTATCAAATCCATTGAGACACACACAGCAGCCCATCTAGGTCTCAATCTCTTTAACTACAGGTTAGTCGAGGAGGTCACAGTGGGATGGGGAAATGTCTTATCATCCAGACACACACAGTGACACAGTGACACACAGACAGTGACACAGTGGCACACACACACACACACACACAGTGGCACACACACACAGTGGCACACACACACACACACAGTGGCACACACACACACACAGTGGCACACACACACACACACAGTGGCACACACACACACACACAGTGGCACACACACACACACACACACACACACACACACACACACACACACACACACACACACACACACACACACACACACACAGTGACACACACACACAGTGACACACACACACAGTGACACAGACGACAGGGGTAGTGGAGCACAGCAGCAGGATGGTAATTCATTAGGTTAGACCAAAGTGTTTGTCAGTTTTCCTACTATTGGTTCCTAATGTCTCAAATTGTTTATCCAGAAGGCGACACCAGCTGTCAGCTGCTCACCAACTGCCATGTCAATACCATCCAGACCCAGTACATTATCCTCCATTAGTATGATCTGCCCAAAACATGGAAGCAATCATGTTTTTCTGATCGTCGACCAGAAGGTTGTTTCCTCCACTCTTGTTGACAACGGTTTAGCAAGGCTTTACATCATAGGGTCTCCTCAAATAGATGCTTCACACATAAATCAAGGCTTGTGATGTGAGAGCTTTTCAAAGACATCCCACGTCATCTCCCCTGATGTGTAGATCAGAGATACAGCTGTAAACATCATCAAATCTTCAGCAGACCTCAAAAGAATAGAATTGATTGTCTAAATGTAACTCTATAGAGACCTGCAGATCTCTCCTAATGCAAATGACAGGATCTAGTGGAAAGATGTGGCCTCAGTCAGCTTGACTTTACACCACATTTGATGTATGAAAAAATGCTGAAACATGTCATTTAGTACTTGAACTATTTCTATAACGTGTTTGCTAGTGATGTATGATTGACTTCTCTGAAAGACACAGACTGGACGAACCGGTTAAGTTACTGGATGGCAGTCGCATGTCAGTGATAAATGAACAGATATTGTAGTGTATGAAATGGATAAGGCATCAGTCACTGGTATGTAAGTGATATGTATACCATTGGGCCTGTCAGCCCTCTGTTGTTTAGGAAATACAATGCACAGGCTGGAGGCTTGATTTCATATACATTGTCATGTCATCTTATATTATACCATATTATGTAGGTCATTAGGATAACACAGTTCAAACGTTTTATGTTCATCCTAGGCAATGCTTATGAGCGTGGTGAGCAAAGTCCACCTTTCCAGAAACAAGCCTCTCACCGTTGTCACTTGGTATAGACCACACTCTACCCCCAGCTGTGCTCTGGACACCATATGTAAATTGATTGCCCCCCATCTATCTTCAGAGCTCGTGCTGCTAGGTGACCTAAACTGACCTGCTTAACACTCCGGCCACCCTACAATCTACACTTGATGCCCTCAATCTCACACAAATTATCAATGAACCCACCAGGTACAACCCCAAATCAGTAAACAAGGGCACCCTTATAGATATCATCCTAACCAACTTGCCCTCCAAATACACCTCTGCTGTTTTCAACCAAGATCTCAGCGATCACTGCCTCATTGCCTGCATCCGTAATGGGTCTGCGGTAAATGACCACCCCTCATCACTGTCAAACGCTCCGTAAAACACTTCAGCGAGCAGGCCTTTCTAATCGACCTGTCAGTAGATGATGCCTGGTTATTCTTTAAAAGCGCCTTCCTCACCATCTTAAATAAGCATGCACAATTAAAAGAAAAGAAATTAGAAGCAGGAACAGATATAGCCCTTGGTTCTCTCCAGACCTGTCTGCCCTTGACCAGCACAAAAACATCCTGTGGCGTTCTGCATTAGCATCGAATAGCCACCGCAACTTTTCAGGGAAGTTAGGAACAAATATACACAGGCAGTTAGGAAAGCTAAGGCTAGCTTTTTCAAGCAGAAATTTGCATCCTGCCGCACAAACTCAACAAAGTTCTGGGACACTAAAGTCCATGGAGAATAAGAGCACCTCCTCCCAGCTGCCCACTGCACTGAGGCTAGGAAACACTGTCACCACCGATAAATCCTCTATAACTGAGAATTTCAATAAGCATTTTTCTACGGCTGGCCATGCTTTCCACCTGGCTACCCCTACCCCGGTCAACAGCACTGCACCCCCCACAGCAACTTGCCCAAGCCTCCCCTTTTCTCTATTACCCAAATCCAGATAGCTGATGTTCTGAAAGAGCTACAAAATCTGGACCCTACAAATCAGACGTGCAAGACAATCTGGACCCTCTCTTTCTAAAATGATCTGCCGAAATTGTTGCAACCCCTATTACTAGCCTGTTCAACCTCTCTTTCGTGTCTTCTGAGATCCCCAAAGATTGGAAAGCTGCCGCAGTCATCCCTCTCTTCAAAGGGGGACACTCTAGACCCAAACTGCTACAGACCTATATCTATCGTGCCCTGCCTATCTGAGGTCTTCGAAAGCCAAGTGAACAAACAGATTACCGACCATTTCGAATCCCACCGTACCTTCTCCGCTATGCAATCTGGTTTCAGAGCTGGTCATGGGTGCACCTCAGCTATGCGCTCAAGGTCCTAAACGATATCATAACCGCCATCAATAAGAGAAATTACTGTGCAGCCGTATTCATCGACCTAGCTAAGGCTTTCGACTCTTTCAATCACAACATTATTTTTGGCAGAGTCAACAGCCTTGGTTTCTCAAATGATTGCCTCGCCTGGTTCACCAACTACTTCTCAGACAGAGTTCAGTGTGTCAAATCGGAGGGCCGGTTGTCCGAACCTCTGGCAGTCTCTATGGGGGTGCCACAGGGTTCAATTCTCGGGCCGACTCTTCTCTGTAAATATCAATGATGTTGCTCTTGCTGCTGTGGATTCTCTGATCCACCTCTACGCAGACGCCACCATTCTGTATATAACTGGCCCTTCTTTGGACACTGTTAACTAACCTCCAGACGAGCCTCAATGCCATACAATGCTCCTTCTGTGGCCTCCAACTGCTCTTAAATACAAGTAAAACTAAATGCATGCTCTTCAACCGATCGCTGCCCGCACCCGCCTGCATCACTACTCTGGACCGTTCTGACTGAATATGTGGACAACTACAAATACCTAGGTGTCTGGCTAGACTGTAAACTCTCCTTCCAGACCCACGTTAAACATTGCCAATCCAATATTAAATCTAGAATCAGCTTCCTACTTCGCAACAAAGCATCCTTCATCCTTCCAAACATACCCTTGTAAAACTGACCATCCTACCGATCCTCGACTTTGGCGATGTCATTTACAAAATAGCCTCCAACACTCTACTCAACAAATTGGATGCAGTCTATCACAGTGCCATCCGTTTTGTCACCAAAGCCCCATATACTACCCACCACTGCGACCTGTACACTCTCGTTGGCTGGCCCTCGCTTCATACTCGTGGCCAACCCCACTGGCTTCAGGTCATCAACAAGTCTCTGCTAGGTAAAGCCCAGCCTTCTCAGCTCACTGGTCACCATAGCAGCACCCACCCGTAACACCCGCTCCAGCAGGTATATCTCACTGGTCACTCCCAATGCAAATTCTTCCTTTTGGCCGCCTCTCCTTCCAGTTCTCTGCTGCCAATGACTGGAACAATCTGAAACAATCACTAAAGCTGGAGACTCATATCTCCCTCACAAGCTTTAAGCACCAGCTGTCAGAGCAGCTCACAGATCACTGCACCTGTACATAGCACATCTGTAAATAGCCCATCCAACTACCTACCTCATCCCCATGTATTTATTTATTTATCTTGCTCCTTTGCACCCCAGTATCTCTACTTGCACATTCATCTTCTGCATATTCTAAAATTCCAGTGTTTAATCGCTATATTGTAATTACTTCGCCACCATGGCCTATTTATTGCCTTACTTCTCTTATCCTACCTCATCCGCACATGCTGTATATAGATTTTTCTACTGTATTATTGATTGTATGTTTGTTTATTCCATGTGTAACTCTGTTGTTCTGTGTGTCTTACTGCTTTGCTTTATCTTGGCCAGGTCGCAGTTGCAAATGAGAACTTGTTCTCAACTAGCCTACCTGGTTAAATAAAGGTGAAATATATATTTTGTTTTTAATGAGTCGTATCAATCGCAGTATCCAAGTAACAGAGATAAGACAGCACGTAGGTAAATAGACTTCAATGTACATGTTTTTATTGCCGCATGAATCTGTTGGGTAGGAACCCTTCCTCAGCGTGCAAGGCAATGGCAATCAATGTCACAACAACAAGACTGCACAGGTGGGCATAATTATAACTTCAGTCAGTATTGGCCCAATCAAGAGAACCCAGTCAATACTGACTGTGAATTTCTAATTATGCCTAATTATGTTGTGACATTGATTGACATTGCCTTGCACGCTGAGGAAGGGTTCCTACCCGACAGATTCATGCGACAATTAAAAACATGTATATTGAAGTGTATTTACCTGAGTGCTGTCCCATCTCTTTGGATCATATACACCAGGATCCAGCAACCCATTTCAATTCATATAAAAAGGTGGAGTCGAGCACATTGTGTATTTTTTCATCAATCTCAGCATCCCCAATCCCAAGTTAGGAAAGCAAGAGAGAATCAATTTCACTCCAATAAGAAAGTAACGGAGTCACAGCAGGCAGGCTACCACCGATGCAACTTCCATCAGTACCAGACAGCTATCACACACACAACAACAAACACTGAGCTCCACATAAAGTTGCATCATAGGGTTTTGTAAGTCAAGAGTGGTTATGTACAGAAAGAGTGACATGAAATGTAGGACCAGTACCACTAGCTGGGATGCCAGTGTGTGGTGTATGGCACCCTTCTTCCCACTCTGAACCATGATGACAAAAAAGGAAATGACTCTGTATGCACCATTGAGCCAGAGGGACCACAGAGAGAGGCTGGCTGTAGTACAGTTGGCTGAGCGGAGAGGGGCAGAATCAGCAGGCATTGAGAGGAACAGCTATCTGACAAGGATCACAGCAGGTGGTTAATAGACAATAGAGCCATCAGAGTCCACAGATGTCAAAATGGCACATTATAAAATCTAAATCCTATTAAGTGAGTTGTGGCCGTTACAAACATCAGACTTTTACATGACATGAGTGATGTTTGAGGTGCCTCACACAAGAGGATTCACCATAGAGGTTCTATCTGATTTGATTTACTTAACTAGGCAAGTCAGTTAACAAATTCTTATTTACAATGACGGCCTACACCGGCTAAAGCAACCTGTGACTTCCCTGTGAATGTAGCTGTAGGTGCTGACACTGTAGCTGGGGGAGACTAAGGAGGGGGGAGATCCATGGTATACCCCCCGGGAAAGAGAGAGTTTGGAGAAGAGAGGAGGGTAGGGGGGTAGTTAGTGTTTCCCTCTAGGTCAGCAGAGTGGGGCTAATTCCAGGAGTAGGCTACAGCTTATCTTTCAACAGTTACCACCTCCACTCACACCACAAGATTAAATGCATACTGGATAATAATGCTGCTGGGGTTAGATTAGGAACTGATGAGCAGACAACAATAGAGATGTCTGGGGATTGGGAGTGAAACTATTTTTACAACAGCCAGATATCAACCCTGCTGCAGAGATTTGCCACTTAGGTTGCCTCAGTCTCCCAGGCCTGGTCATTTGTATTGGGAATATGGCAGTTTACTGTAAACAAATCACCAGGGATGATACAGTGAGTTTGAGTACACCGACCTCACTGGGTTGCCAGGTTGTGTTGTGGTAATGTTTACCTAGACTGTACACTCCCCCCATTGACTGTTTGTTGTATTTACCTTCCTACTCCCCCTCATTGGGGTGAGTTTAAATACTCTGGGTTGCCAGATTGTGTTGTGGTGTTTACACACTCCCCTGCATTGGGATGAGTGAAAGCCTGTGGCAGGCAGTTGCAACATAAGCACTGGTCCAACCAGGGAGGGTTAAGGCATGGTCACAGGTAGCATTTGCCGGTCGAGAGCACTTAGAGTACCATCGGTAATTTGCAAGCCGATTCTACATATAGAATTGCGTGCACAGTAAATGTCAGCAGTCAAACGTCCACCGGCGGGTTGTCCCTAAAACACACAGCATCGAAAGACAATGTCAGATCAATCATCGGTGCAGTGTGTGTGTCCCTTAGAGTTAGGAATTGTCTTGTTGTTAACCGGTGGGAATGTGTGTGTGCCAGTCAAGTCCAATCCCAACCCACAGCCTGGAACAGACAATCCAATCAGGGCCTGGGAGGGAGCTCCCATCCAACACAGCTAATTCACTTAACACGAGGCAAGGCACAACAGCAGAACAATGCCTACCTCCAGCCTTAGATTTCTCACCAGAACCAGAGAACAACAACAACTTGCCTAATAAAGCCCAGGACAGGACTAGGAACGCTGCTTCTACCGGAGTCTGCGTCTCTTCATTGTATTTGGGTCTAAAGTGTTTCTGCTGCCTCTCTTCTGTGTATTTGGGTCTAAAGTGTTTCTGCTGCCTCTCTTCTGTGTATTTGGGTCTAAAGTGTTTCTGCTCTGAAAAGTGTACAGCAAGAAAAGTGTCAAATAAACCCTTGGAGCCTCAGAGAATGAGACACATCATCATGAGACATGTTAGAAGCCATGAAGACCTGCCCTGAGGGGCCCAAGTAGGGGCCCTGAGAAGTTACCTCTGGTTAATTGATATGGACATGGGTTAATCCACCTGATCTGGATCAGGAGTTTGAGGTGTGTGATCACGTATAACCCGTGTTGGGACAAGGACAGCATTCTTCTCCATTCCCTAATAGTCTTAACAACAACTGCCTGAGGAGGGCTTCAATGTACCCTTTATCTTTCTGCCAGATCGGAGAACTTCCCACAGACTCAGTCATGTCGTCAATATGAAACTTTGTGCTCAAACTTAAGACTATTGAAGAATGACATTTCAATTAGGCAAAGTAGAAAACAACAAACATTGTATTGGCTTATCTCAATTAAATTCAAACTGGGGATTTGAGTGATGAGGCCATTTGCAAGTCAGGGCCAGGGAACATAAGCACTGTTGTTGCAGCATAGAAATCACAAGCTTTGCATTAGTCCCACAGGAAGTATTATGCAGGTAGCCATAATCAAATACTTACAACTGGGTGGGTAAGACTGACAGTTAGGGTTTCTCAACTCCCCAAACAGAGTACTGAATATTCATGAACTATACGATAGGTTCTCACTAAAAACTGTCCATACATAGCAGTTTGTCACTCAGTGCATCCCACACCACTGCTAATAAAGATGTGTTACTGTCAAGCCACTCCCACCACTGACTACCGCAAATTCCACCAAATTGAGCCACCACCCAAATTAACAACCATGCATCCAACAAAACACAGGGCTTGTTAATGACTGTACAAACTGTTACTGCACAGTACTTCCAGTTAGCTGTTCTCAGTTTAAGTTTTTAACTGGACTCTGGACATTTAACCCCATCGCAAACTAGCTATTCCAATGAAAAAGTAGCTCCCTCTCTGCAGGCAGCCTTCTCTTCTCTCAGTTCCCATCTGAGACGGATGAGTTAGGTTGTCAAGTGTCCACTGAATCACAGAGCATGGTACTTAACACAATCACAACTACCCAGAACATGTAACCAAGACTTAATTTCCTAGCAAACAATTAAAAAACAAAACAAATGCTGTTTATGATCAGAATGGGATGGAGTTAGGTATTTTATTATTACTGTTGAATTCTACTGTATTTCCTGGAGATAATCCACTGAAGACCTCTGAGCCCAACTCCAAAATAATTACAGGGTACTAATTTCTGCTTGGTGAGTGGCACTAAGACAGTATAGCAGTGCTTTAATAGACATGCCCAATCATATCCAAGCAAACAATATTCTCAGTCCGCAAGTAGTTTGCAGATAATTCAATCACTGCAATCAGTTTGCACTGTAAATAGGTTGTTACCAGCAAAAATATTGTAATCAGATTAAAAGGTACTTTTGAAAAAATAGATGATTACTTCCTGGATTACTCAATTTAGAAAGGACGTTTGCGCAAAAAAAAAATTTTTTAACTTTTTTCAATTACATTCAATTCAGCATTGAAAAAAGGCGCAAGTTTAAGAATGTTCCACCTGAGCGAGTCTGACCACAAGTCAGAGACCACTATGATGACACACCAAATGTATTTGATGGATCCTTTGTCTTATTCTAATGCGTCTTAATGGGAAAGTAATCCAAAAGTAACTGAAAGTAATCAGATAACGCTACCGAGTTTGGTAATCCAAACGTTACATTACAGATTACAATTTTGGACAGGTAACTAATTGATAATATATAGACATTTACCCAACCCTGCTACTCACACTAAATTATTCCGCTGCTCTGTCATTCGCTACATACTTTAATCTGCAATCACGGAAATTGTTTGTGGTGTTGAGTGGCACGAGGGGTGTTGTACAAAACAAAGTGATCAGCAATTTGATCGTCTCTAACCAATCAGAGTGTCAAAGCCAATGACACATTTTCAAACTGCAGTGTATTCTGACTGGCCCAACCTATCAGTTTCTGGACCGATCAGACGGCCCCGAATGTGTTCGCAGTCGGTGAAGGGTCGGGGAGGTCCTCCGATCCACACTCATTGCGGAGAAGAAACGAATGTCCGTGGGCGTTCGGCCGGAGCAAGGAGTCTGGGTAGCCAGGCAACAGGCTAGTATCAGACAAGCCAACCAGCTAGCTAGCTCCTCACACCACACGGAGACCGGGATCATGTTCATTTGGGCACAATGTAGAATTTATTTTTGCAACGGGAAACAAAAACAAGGGTTAAGGTAGTCCCCTCCCTGTTTCAGTTGAGTTTATTGCATTTGCTGCCAAATGAACATGATAAAGACCACACCAGGGCAGCGTGCTAGCTTCTGACCTGCCCCTAAGTAGGTGTTGGATTGTCTGGCCTCTCTCCAAGGTCTCCCTCTTCTCATCACTCTGCTGGATAGATAGCAGCCACTGCCTCCTCACCCTCTGGAATTGTTGGTTCATCAGATGTTGAGGAGGCAGTCTAATGTTAGCTGTTGTATCCATTTAGTTGCATTAGCCGAGCTGAACTCTCCCCCCTTAGCCCGCCACGACAAATTAAAGGTTATTTTCAGCCACTTGAATAATGTTGGCCTGTCGACATGTAATAGAATCCAGATGCCTCCCTGCCACACATGACGCTGCTGTAAAACTTCTTTAAGCCGGAGAGAAGACTACAGAAGTGCAGAGATAGTGGTTTTAAAGTAAAGTCTCTCTCCAGCCTCACTTAGCCTCTTTCTGCCTCAGTCACTGTTCCCATTTTGAAATCTGGAAGGGAGCACTGGCTACGCTCCCATTTTCTCTCCCCTCCACTAATAAACAAAGAAGGGATTCCCTTATATAGGTCTAATGAGTACCCATACATGCAGGCAGGCAGCAGGCGACATCAGAAAATGCTCACACAAAATACTGTCAGAAAGATACCTCTGTGTCCCAAATGGCACTATTCCCTACATAGATATTTTTTGTTTACAAGCAAACATCACATTCGAGTGATGTGCACACATCTTCACACCAAAAAGCTCTAAAACAGGATAGCTAACGCTGATGTTGGGACCTTGACAAACTTAACAGTCTGAGTGATGACCATGAAAACACACAGGGCTGGTGGCTATTGCTAATTAGCTATGTTCAACAAGTATATTATTCTTCTGGCTTTATCTAGCTCTATTTGTGATATTTTACATTGCTAGGTAATCAATACTCCGATGACATCTGTGATGTCGTAGACAAAAACCATCTAAATGAGGTTTTGTTAACTTGCACGAGCTGCATCTCAAGTTGGAGGATTCTATATTGACTCCTACGTAAACAAAGCCCTTTCTGGTGTGAACCCGCATGCGCTACTTTTCATGATACAGCTAGGAAATGGGTCTATCCTGCACTACTGTTGAGCAGGGCCCATGTACAGTGGTATATTAAAAGGGCACTTCAAGAGCTATGTTCTGGTCACAGTGGATGCATTTACTGTTGTTGCATAGGGCAGTGACAGTGTCAGATAGGTCATGTTTGAAAGGACTTGAGAAGCAAAGCCGCACTAAACATTTCAACACAAGAATGTGTCAAATAGGGCCATTAAAAAAAGTTTGTCTTGGAACATCATGATGCAGAATCCCGAAGGCACTTTAGGCCTGGTCATTAGAGCCAAGCAGAAATAATGTATTTGTAAGTCACAAGTCAAGATCAAAATGCAACTAAAGCAATTAAGCAAAGTAGAAGGGGCTTCCATTTCTGACTAGATTATACATGAGAAAACATGGGCAAAATCTTGCCCAACCAAACTCAAAATATTGGTAGGTTTATCAATGGACATTCCAATCTCTGTTCAGTGTTTTTAAAATCATTTTCTAATAAATTCCATTCTAAAGACACCAACATGAAAATGTGTCAATACTATTCCCAGGACAGGAAAAGGTAACAGTAATACTTGTTAACGGTATGTTGCCAGGTCGGACTACAAACACTGACACTTGTCTGCAAAGTGCAAATTCCTGCACCATAGGATGAATACACAATCTACTCTGGTTTCCGGAGTCTCACTGGGGCTGTACAGTGACAGTCAAAAACGACCAACTATATAACTGGCCCCTGACCGCTCCACATATACAGTGGGGCAAAAAAGTATTTAGTCAGCCACCAATTGTGCAAGTTCTCCCACTTAAAAAGACGAGAGAGACCTGTAATTTTCATCATAGGTACACTTCAACTATGACGGACAAAATGAGAAAAAAAATCCAGAAAAATCACAATGTTGGATTTTTAATGAATTTATTTGCAAATTATGGTGGAAAATAAGTATTTGGTCACCTACAAACAAGCAAGATTTCTGGCTCTCACAGACCTGTAACTTCTTCTTTAAGAGGCTCCTCTGTCCCTCCTCTGTATCACACTACGCCACCAGGGACTCTAATCCTGCAGTGCCAGATGTGTCCCCCTGCTTAAGCCAGTACATGTCCAGGCCCATCTGAAGTTTGCTAGAGAGCATTTGGATGATCCGGAAGAAGATTGGGAGAATGTCATATGGTCAGATGAAACCAAATTAGAACTTTTTGGAAAAAACTCAACTTGTCGTGTTTGGAGGACAAAGAATGCTGAGTTGCATCCAAAGAACACTATACCTACTGTGAAGCATGGGGGTGGAAACATCATGCTTTGGGGCAGTTTTTTTTTGCAAAGGGACCAGGACGACTGATCCATGTAAATGAAAGAATGAATGGGGCTATGTATCGTGAGATTTTGAGTGAAAACCTCCTTCCATCTGCAAGGGCATTGAAGATGAAACGTGGCTGGGTCTTTCAGCATGACAATGATCCCAAACACACTGCCCGGGCAACGAAGGAGTGGCTTCGTAAGAAGCATTTCAAGGTCCTGAGTGGCCTAGCCAGTCTCCAGATCTCAACCCCATAGAAAATCTTTGGAGGGAGTTGAAAGTCCGTGTTGCCCAGCAACAGCCCCAAAACATCACTGCTCTAGAGGAGATGTGCATGGAGGAATGGGCCAAAATACCAGCAACAGTGTGTGAAAACCTTGTGAAGACTTACAGAAAACGTTTGACCTCTGTCATTGCCAACAAAGGGTATATAATAAAGTATTGAGAAACTTTTGTTATTGATACTTATTTTCCACCATAATTTGCAAATAAATTCATTAAAAATCCAACATTGTGATTTTCTGGATTTTTTTCTCTCATTGTCTGTCATAGTTGAAGTGTACCTATGATGAAAATTACAGGCCTCTCATCTTTTTAAGTGGGAGAACTTGCACAATTGGTGGCTGACTAAATACTTTTTTGCCCCACTGTAGCTTGAAACACTTTGGCATTTGGGGCGGGGTGAAGGGGAGTGTCTATAAGAAAGGGAAAGTACAGCACCTTCAGAAAGTATTCACTTCCCTTTACTTTTTCCACATTTTGCTGTGTTCCAAAGTGGGATTAAATGTGTGTCATTTTTTGTCAATGTTCTACACAAAATGCTCAAATTAATAGAAACAAAGAATGTATCTCGGTTAGATAAATATTAAACCCATGTTAAAATCACCTTTGGCAGCGATTACAGCTGTGAGTCTTTCTGGGTAAGTCTAAGAGCTTTGCACACCTGGATCGTACAATATTTGCACATTCTTTTTACAATGCTTCAAGTTCTGGCAAGCTGTTTTTGATCATTGCTAGACAGCCATTTCTTGACATAGATTTTCAAGACAATTTAAGTCAAAACTTCAACTACGCTACTCAGGAAAATTCTGTGTTTTAGGTTATTGTCTTGCTGAAATTATGAATTTGTCTCCCAGTGTCTGTTGGAAAGCAGACTGAACCAGGATTTTGACTGTGCTTAACTTTATTCTGTTTCTTTTGATCTGAAAAAAAAAAACTCCCTAGTCCTTGTCGATGACAAGCATACATGAAGCAGCCATCATTATGCTTGAAAATATGGAGAGTGGTACTCAGTAATGTGTTGTATTGGATTTGCCACAAACATAACGCTTTGCATTCAGGACAAAAAGTTAATTTCTTTGCCACATTTTTTGCAGTTTTACTTTAGTGCCTTATTGCAAACAGGAACTATTTTTTGAATATTTGTATTCTGTACAGGTTTCCTTCTTCTCACTCTGTCAATAAGGTTAGTATTGTGGAATAACTACAATGTTGTTGATTCATCCTGTTTTCTCCTATCACAGCCATTAAACTCTGTTTTAAAGTGACCATTGGCCTCATGGTCAAATACCTGAGCGGTTTCCTTCCTCTCCGGCAACTGAGTTAGGAAGGACGCCTATATATTTGTAGTGACTGGGTGTATTGATACACCATTCAAAGTGTAATTCATAACTTCAGCATGCTCAAAGGGATATTTTAATGTCTGCTTTTTTATTTACCCATCTACCAATAGGTGCCCTTCTTTGCGAGGCATTGGACAACCTTCCTGGTCTTTGAGGATGAATCTATGTTCGAAATTCACAGCTTGACTGAGGGACCTTACAGATCATTGCATGTGTGGGATACAGAGATGAGCTAGTCATTCAAAAGTCATGTTGAAAACCCTTATTGCACACAGTGAGTGCATGCAACTTATGTGACTTGTCAAGCACATTTTTACTCGTGAACTTATTTAGGCTTGTCATAACAAAGTGGTTGAATACTTAACTCAATACATTTTATTTTTAAATAATTTGTTAAAATTGAAAAACATAATTCCACTTTGACATTATGGGGTATTGGGTGTAGGCCAGTGACAAAAAATCTATTGAATCCGTTTTAAAATTCAGGCTGTAACACAATTTGGGCGGGGGGGTGAATACTTTCTGAAGGCACTGTACAAACATTCAACATAATAGGCACTATTTATCCGACACACAGGGTTAGGCTAAGTAACCTCAGGTTGTGATTCAAAAAAGTCCTCTGAGCAGAACGAGATACAGAATTGCTAATTAGATGATTTATTTGGGAGAATCAGTGATTCTGTGCAGTCCAACTGCAATGTACGTAGTCAATCTCAAACATGCACATACTGTCCTCTGTCTCTAGCCTCTCAGGATGAGTAACCAACCAACCTGTGGAGTGGGTGGAACAACTTGAAACCATGACCCTCCCTCAACTACCAAGGCAGGCAGGAAGGCGAGCTGGTAAACATTTGCAGCAAGAAGAGAATCTATCCTTATAGAAAAACCAAAAATAGAAGCCCTTGCCTGAAGCCAGGCTAGGGAAGAGGGGGGTCCACCCACATGATCTCAACAATACAACCAGGGCCAGACACACTTTGAGGTATTCCAACCAGGAATGCCATTTTCAGCATGGTTACCACCTCAGCGGAGTCAGAACAGGAATACATTTCTGATGAGAGATATGAATGATAGAATTGTGTCAACAAATAATACACAATCATCAGAAGTCCATTTGTTTATGAGCATTTGGGGATAAACAAGGTGACTTATCAATAATTGGTTTGAACAACCAATGAGGGAATGTCCAATGTGTAGCAAAGCTAGTAGCAATACCAGAACGAAAGCACACCCAAAAGCACTTCAACCCAGCTTGAAAAACAAAGAGAATCAGGTGCTGGACTAAAGTTTTATTTACCCACGACACTTCAACAGGTGGCTATCCAGGAACATAAAGGAGCAATATTACTTTGGGCTTTAAGACTGTTCCACTCACATCAGCCAGGTTTGACTTTCTCTCATGAAAAAGGAACATTTCACATTTTTACAAAAAGTAGTTCCACTGTCAGTTTGTATCAGTCTTGCCGTTCAGAACAACTCAACCAGACCAGTTTGAAACCTGGTCACTCACATTGGATAGAGGCTACTCAAAGGGCTCGCTAAACTGAAATTGAATTCTGGATTCCTCTCTGGGCTAAATAAGGTCACAAGGATCAAGGTCAAACAGGCAGACTACACAGTGTGTCAGGCAGTGACATGGCCAATCATCGCAGCATCTGAGCTCATAGCAGTGTGTCACTATCATGGCCGCGTTTACACAGGCAGCCCAATTCTGATCTTTTGCCCAATTATTAGCAAAAGATCTGATCTGATTGGTCAAAAGACCAATTTTTTGCAAAAGATCAGAATGTTTGCCTGTGTAAACACAGCCTAAGTAGTCAGAGTTTTACACACCTTAGCCACACGATCAGACATTGCAATGCTGTGGTCATTTATAGTTAGGAGACTACACGGTGTGTCAGGTAATGACATGGCTAATCATCAAAGACTATGAGCTAATAGTTTGTGTGTGGTTTTACATATGATAGCCAAGCAGTCATTACAATCCAATGCTGTGGTCATTTACTGTTAGCAGACACCTGATTATTACAGATCAGACATTTCTGTCCCGGTGACTAAGAGACATGAGCCCCGGCCCCCGAGGGGCCTGGTGACCATGCCATCCATGGAGATCTGCCAATACCAAAGTCCAGCAATAGCAGAGGCTTTCAGCTACAACCTCAGATATCAGAGCAGATCTGCTTTCAGCTGCGGTGATCCAGTATGACAGTTAGTTCCCCTAGCACTGGCCTGGGCCAAAGGAGGGTGGGTTCAGGGGCTGTGTCCCAAATGGCACCCTATTCCCTAAATAATGCATTACTTTTGACCAGGGCTCTTTAGGGAATGCAGCCAGTGACACGACACCTTGAATTTGGCCCAAAGGCCAGTAAAGTGCACCTTCTTAATAAGGACACCTACTAATGTGTTACGGGAAAGTATGATATCCTGTGTCTGATTTTGCCATATAAACATGTTCAGTACAAGCTGGAGTTCCGTGGTATGGGGTTCTCACTTCACAGGCTCTGTCCCTTTCATTAAATAAAAACTTGTCTGTTGTTAAATTACATTTTTATAATGTAAATGTAAGTCGTTAGAACCCCCAATCGCTTTCAATTACAGAATGCAGTTAATTTGAAATGTATTTTCTAATGGTAACGGATCACTGTTGGAGGAAAGGACAAAGTCAATACAAACTAATTAAATATAACAACTATTTCAAATTAATCATTGAGAAAAGCCAAACCACATCCAAGGCAATTAAAGCAATATAGTGAACAGTGTAAGTGGATAATTAGCTGATTCTAGCACAGAAGCTAATGTAACCGGTTGCCAACAGTTCCTAGAAGATACTACAGTAGTTAAAGAGATTGAACGGGATGTTAAGCACTTACAAATGGGTAACATATTGTACGAATTGGAATGAGATTTTTTGTGGGATGTAACATATATTATACGAAATGGACGACTCGTTTTGGCTCGTTATCACTATTTTTTTAAACTACTGACTGAAATTAAAACCTTAACCTTAAAACCTTAACCTTTGCAAAACCTTAATAAAATACATCTTTAAGCACCAGTTAAATCTAGAACCAGTGATAATTCAAGTAATTTTGGTCTAGCAGAAGGAGGAACAGCAACACCATTTAAGATATGAGGAACAGTTGTGGAGTTAGTAACATCTCTTCAGGCTATGGGGCCTACGTTTGAAGTGCTGCATGGGTCTGGATATGAATCTGTAACGTTGCTTTTTGCAAAGCTTCAGACTTTAATTTTCACAAAGACACCATAGGCTACAGCCAAATGAAAGATCTTATCAGAACAGACCCCATTTTTAAAACATAATTCTCACAAATGTTCCTTGCCATTTTAACTAATGCAGCTTGTCCTGTCAGTTTACACAGGCTACAGATGAAGGGTCATTGTCTCACATGACATACCAGTGAGGACTCTCCTGCATGGCAAACACCACAGGCCAGAGAACCTGTATTCAAGAGTCAATTCCAGAGAAATAGCATCACTGAATCATCTTAAAAAAGGTACAGTCTTGGATCTGTTCAATGGTCATTTCAGTTCTATTTAGTCCTACTCATTGACTGCATTTAGAACTCCATCTATGAATCTGAGCGGGGTTACATTTCCGCAGCCCAATCCCTCCGCTGTATACCAAAACAAATTGCCGGGCTGCAGCTGCTTTCTCTAATCTCAGAATGTAGCTTTAAGCCTGGCATCTCTTTTCAATTATAGGACGTCTTGCATCAGAACTGCTAAGAATGATCAGCCCTCACCACAAGCATGGACTACCCTTGTGTAATGTACAGAACTTAAACAAACAATTTACAAAGGCCAATCAAGCAGAAATAGCTTTGAGACATGGCTGGCAAGCAGCCATATTTGCAATGCAAACAGGAAGGCCTTCACATCACAACTCAAATCAAATTTTATTTGTCACATACACATGGTTAGCAGATGTTAATGCGAGTGTAGCGAAATGCTTGTGCTTCTAGTTCCGACAATGCAGTAATAACCAACAAGTAATCTAACTAACAATTCCAAAACTACTGTCTTATACACACACAAGTGTAAGGGGATAAAGAATATGTACATAAAGATATATGAATGAGTGATGGTACAGAGCGGCATAGGCAAGATACAGTAGATGGTATCGAGTGCAGTATATACATATGAGATGAGTATGTAAACAAAGTGGCATAGTTAAAGTGGCTAGTGATACATGTATTACATAAAGATGCAGTAGATGATATAGAGTACAGTATATACGTATACATATGAGATGAATAATGTAGGGTATGTAAACATTATATTAGGTAGCATTGTTTAAAGTGGCTAGTGATATATTTTACATCATTTCCCATCAATTCCCATTATTAAAGTGGCTGGAGTTGAGTCAGTGTGTTGGCAGCAGCCACTCAATGTTAGTGGTGGCTGTTTAACAGTCTGATGGCCTTGAGATAGAAGCTGTTTTTCAGTCACTCTGTCCCAGCTTTGATGCACCTGTACTGGCCTCGCCTTCTGGATGATAGCGGGGTGAACAGGCAGTGGCTCGGTTGTTGTCCTTGATGATCTTTATGGCCTTCCTGTAACATCGGGTGGTGTAGGTGTCCTGGAGGGCAGGTAGCTTGCCCCCGGTGATGCGTTGTGCAGACCTCACTACCCTCTGGAGAGCCTTACGGTTGTGGGCGGAGCAGTTGCCGTACCAGGCGGTGATACAGCCTGCCAGGATGCTCTCGATTGTGCATCTGTAGAAGTTTGTGAGTGCTTTTGGTGACAAGCCGAATTTCTTCAGCCTCCTGAGGTTGAAGAGGCGCTGCTGCGCCTTCTTCACGATGCTGTCCGTGTGGGTGGACCAATTCAGTTTGTCTGTGATGTGGATGCCGAGGAACTTAAAAAACTTGCTACCCTCTCCACTACTGTTCCATCGATGTGGATGGGGGGGGGTGTTCCCTCTGCTGTTCCTGAAGTCCACAATCATCTCCTTAGTTTTGTTGACGTTGAGTGTGAGGTTATTTTCCTGACACCACACTCCGAGGGCCCTCACCTCCTCCCTGTAGGCCGTCTCGTCGTTGTTGGTAATCAAGCCTACCACTGTAGTGTCGTCCGCAAACTTGATGATTGAGTTGGAGGCGTGCGTGGCCACGCAGTCGTGGGTGAACAGGGAGTACAGGAGAGGGCTCAGAACGCACCCTTGTGGGGCCCCAGTGTTGAGGATCAGCTGGGTGGAGATGTTGTTGCCTACCCTCACCACCTGGGGGCGGCCCGTCAGGAAGTCCAGTACCCAGTTGCACAGGGCGGGGTCAAGACCCAGGGTCTCGAGCTTGATGACGAGCTTGGAGGGTACTATGGTGTTAAATGCCGAGCTGTAGTCAATGAACAGCATTCTCACATAGGTATTTCTCTTGTCCAGGTGGGTTAGGGCAGTGTGCAGTGTGGTTGAGATTGCATCGTCTGTGGACCTATTTGGGCGGTAAGCAAATTGGAGTGGGTCTAGGGTGACAGATAGGGTGGAGGTGATATGGTCCTTGACTAGTCTCTCAAAGCACTTCATGATGACGGAAGTGAGTGCTACGGGCCGGTAGTCGTTTAGCTCAGTTACCTTAGCTTTCTTGGGAACAGGAACAATGGTGTCCCTCTTGAAGCATGTGGGAACAGCAGACTGGGATAGGGATTGATTGAATATGTCCGTAGACACACCAGCCAGCTGGTCTGCGCATGCTCTGAGGGCGCGGCTGGTGATGCCGTCTGGGCCTGCAGCCTTGCGAGGGTTAACACGTTTAAATGTTTTACTCACCTCCGCTGCAGTGAAGGAGAGGCCGCATGTTTTGGTTGCAGGCCGTGTCAGTGGCACTGTATTGTCCTCAAAGTGGGCAAAAAAGTTATTTAGTCTGCCTGGGAGCAAGACATCCGGGTCCGTGACGGGGCTGGTTTTCTTTTTGTAATCAGTGATTGACTGTAGACCCTGCCACATACCTCGTGTCTGAGCCGTTGAATTGCGACTCTACTTTGTCTATATACTGACGCTTAGCTTGTTTGATTGCCTTGCAGAGGGAATAGCTACACTGTTTGTATTCGGTCATATTTCCGGTCACCTTGCCCTGATTAAAAGCAGTGGTTCGCGCTTTCAGTTTCACACGAATGCTGCCATCAATCCACGGTTTCTGGTTAGGGAATGTTTTAATCGTTGCTATGGGAACGACATCTTCAACGCACGTTCTAATGAACTCGCACACCGAATCAGCGTATTCGTCAATGTTGTTGTCTGACGCAATACGAAACATATCCCAGTCCACATGATGGAAGCAGTCTTGGAGTGTGGAATCAGATTGGTCGAACCAGCATTGAACAGACCTCAGCGTGGGAGCTTCTTGTTTTAGTTTCTGTCTGTAGGCAGGGATCAACAAAATGGAGTCGTGGTCAGCTTTTCCGAAAGGAGGGCGGGGCAGGGCCTTATATGCGTCGCGGAAGTTAGAATAGCAATGATCCAAGGTTTTGCCAGCCCTGGTTGCGCAATCGATATGCTGATACAATTTAGGGAGTCTTGTTTTCAGATTAGCCTTGTTAAAATCCCCAGCTACAATGATCGCAGCCTCAGGATGTATGGATTCCAGTTTGCAAAGAGTCGAATAAAGTTCGTTCAGAGCCATCGATGTGTCTGCTTGGGGGGGAATATATACGGCTGTGATTATAATCGAAGAGAATTCTCTTGGTAGATAATGCGGTCTACATTTGATTGTGAGGAATTCTAAATCAGGTGAACAGAAGGACTTGAGTTCCTGTATGCTTTTGTGACCACACCACGTCTCGTTAGCCATAAGGCATACGCCCCCGCCCCTCTTCTTACCAGAAAGATGTTTGTTTCTGTCGGCGCGATGCGTGGAGAAACCAGCTGGCTGCACCGACTCCGATAGCGTCTCTCCAGTGAGCCATGTTTCCGTGAAGCAAAGAACGTTACAGTCTCTGATGTCCCTCTGGAATGTTACCCTTGCTCGGATTTCATCAACCTTGTTGTCAAGAGACTGGACATTGGCGAGAAGTATACTGGGGAGTGGTGCACGATGTGCCCGTCTCCAGAGTCTGACCAGAAGACCGCTACGTTTCCCTCTTTTACGAAGTCGTTTTTTTTGGGGTCGCCGGCTGGGATCCATTCCGTTGTCCTGGGTGAAAGGCAGAACACAGGATCCGCTTCGCGAAAGTCATATTCTTGGTCGTACTGATGGTGAGTTGACGCTGCTCTTATATTCAGTAGTTCTTCTCGACTGTATGTAATGAAACCTAAGATGACCTGGGGTACTAATGTAAGAAATAACACGTAAAAAAACAAAAACTGCATAGTTTCCTAGGAACGCGAAGCGAGGTGGCCATCTCTGTCGGAAGTATAGAGGCGGATGAGTGGAAGTGGAAGGGACACAGTATGGGACATATTGACTGGAATATGAATACCCAATTTCAACCTCCAACCTTTTGGATCCTGTGCATGTCAGAGGTGTAGTATTTTATCAGTTGCTGTTGGCAGGACTGTTGTCCAGCGAGCTGTAGCTGTGAGCCTGTGATACTTGAATGGCGTGTGTTGCTTGTTGCTAATTATACCTGAACATGAGAATGTGACAGGGTGGGAGAGCACAGGAGTGCACCCACTGAACCGTGGGTTTGGGTCACATGCTCTTAACTGTCAGGGCCCAAACTAACTACAGTTCTCTACACTTCTCCCAGAGTGTGCATTAGCACACTTTCTCAGATGGATTTTACAACGGTGGAAACTGCCTCCAGCCAACGATTAAACCAATCCCATGCTTTTTAATCAATACACTTCTGGAAAAGGGTGGAGAATCAGATTGTATCCTAACTAAGCGTTAAGCACGGGCAGGCACAGAAAGGCCCTGGTCTTCAAAGTTCAAAAGGAATCCTGCCGAAGTATTGGAATGTCATGATTTGGCTCTTTTGTATAAGGTTACACATAGTTGGGCTGGGTCACACTGAGGTGTGAAATTCAGATATATTGTTGTTAATGTGCACGAACACAGCCCTGGGGCTGCATTCCAGAACGTGGCTGCTACTATGGACTGCATTCATATAGTAGCTTACCTTTCATACTCACACCTAAAATGGTTCTTAAGAGTATTATAGAGGTTAACTCACCTTTATACCCAACTATGTTACCCAGTGGAATGATACACAACGCATTAATCAAGAGACTGGCTACAACTCAAGTGATCAAATTATGTAGTCAAATAAAATCAATTGGAGACTAAGGATACACAGTAGTTATCGATAAGAATAGTTCTCTGCCCCAACCACTTCATCTGCTCTGCAGTCTGCACACATCAACCAAGCCCACAGAGAGCTACTTATCTTCCCCTGCGTCTCATCTCCATCCCAGTAGGCCTGGGTCCCACCTCTCCCCTCAGAACAAAGGCACCTGACTGCTGGCCTTGGCAGCAAAGCCCCCCTCCTCTCCCCTGGTCCTCCAGACCACCAAGTTGACATTGTACATCCTGCTGTCATTATGCTGCCTGTCGACAGACTGGTTGACTCCCAAATAGCACTCTATTCCCTACAAAGCTCATCAAATGTAGTGCACTATATAAGGAATAGGGTGCTATTTGGGACTTAGGGCAGCCTCCAGCCCTGCTCATTACTTCCTCTCCCTGGGTTGTGATGACAGGCAGCAGAGGCCACTCTGAACACAACACAGCCAGGATCAATAAATTAGCCATCACAGTCGTGATGAACTCCTCCACAACCGGATGCTATTGGCCTTAGAGATCTTTATAAGCCATAAACACATTGGCCTGTGGCTTTGAGGCTCTTATTATCGCCTATAGTTGGAATGTGGCACTATCAGGTTTAGCATGTAAAATACAGAACAATGCATGAACCAGCGGTCAGCACCATGTGGGAAATGGCATGGATGCCAAACAAAGTGACAGACTGTAGCCTATAATCATAACAGAATGTGTATTAACGCTTACAATCATATTGCCATTAACGTAGAACAGACCCACATACAAATGCTGTCATGTATCCCATCATCACATATTCATATTAAACTTCTGCTGCTAAAGCGATGTATTCATTGTTCATATTAAACCATGTGAATATAAAAACTGCATTCACGACTCCATTCACGGGAAAATAAGGCAGCTATGCTGGTTAGCATCAAACAACAGTTTCATAAAGGGCTTGATTCTTATTCTAAATACTGTCACTTCATGCCACTCATCTCAGTGCCGGGAATTGGACAAACAGGCCCATTGAAACAATAAGAATATTTGTCAATCACTGCTGCTTTGACAGAATGTAGCTCAAACTGCTAATAATGTAATGGATGAATACACACGTTTAAAAAGGTCAGAGCAGTTTCTAATACAAGGAGGAAAAGGCTTTTGATTGATGTTTCGTGAATGTCAGATGTGTGTAAGCATGAAAACGATAGAAGTTAATGCTGGTGATGACTGACCTGCAGTGCATACGAAGCATCAATAAGAACGGTTCAATAGTTCTTATGGAGGAATATTTTACAAATGGTCAAGTGGAAAATTAACCAGGGTTGCGTTCAATAAGACAAAACGGTGGGCAACAGCGGAATTCAACGGAAACGGTACTGTTCGACCAGTTGAAAATCATTGTGATTATAGTGCTGTACGAGTTGTGATTTCAGATGGTCACACCCATATTGATTAGGCCACACATATCAAATCTGAGCAAACATACCCCAGACTGTCGTCATGACGTTGGCCTGGGGTTAGGTTTATGACAGTCATAAATACCTCTTTCCCCCTTTTTCCTCTCTCTACCCTACTGATGTCACATTTGCAAAACCCTTGGTTAACAGAGATTCTGGGAACATCAGAAGGTGGGGGGAAATTAACTATATTCTGGTAATCCGACCAATTGAACATATGCGGTGGTACTTAATGAATATGATGTCAGTTTGGTTGTCATCTGGGATATTCTCATCAATGATAAGATGACATAAACTCTACAGTGGAAAGTCTACACATCAGAGTTATCGGATTCACATGGAATTGTTGTTCAATTTAAATGTTTGAATATGAAATTATTTGTGATGGGATGAAACATGATTTTAGCTTTTAAAATGTGAGATTTTGGTTTTCATAAGATAGGGCTCTGCTCAATCAGTGGCCCACCCCTGTGAAGGGACATGGGCTATAAAACGTTTCAAACACGCCCTCCTCTCCCTTCCTATATAAGCCCTTGACGACAATATAACCTCCTGTTCCGAGGACGTGAGGACGACGGTCCGATGTCAGAATGGTTCAGATAATAACTACAGAACGAAGCCAACATCAGCGTGAGCTTTGGTTGCGAATGGTATAAACTTTGAACTCTTATTCACTACAGAAGTGATACCTCCTAGCCGTTGAGTTAGCAACAGCCGCTGCAAACGAGGGTTAGGAAGGAACAGACAGAGTATCCCGTCTACCACACAACGACATTACACACAATAGAACCTATTCAATTTACCAGCAGAGACATTGGGTTGGGCAACACGGCCTTCCATCTACCACCAACCTACCGAAGCGCAGCTCAGAGTAAATATTTTTTGCATTTTCATTTTCCAAATGGACAGTAATTTAGAATGCATATGATACTGTATTTACGATAGCACAGGTTCGCCCTTTGTTCCTCAGTCTTCCCGCTCTTTCACTCAAACCCAACCCTTTTCTTTTGTGTAACCAGCTGTCATATCTGTTCCACCCGCTAGGGACGTTTTCCTTTATGATGTAATTTGTAATCAAGTTATGATTTAAATATGTGTGTGTGTAATTCTGTGCGATTAGTTGGGTTTAATTATTTATTTACTAAATACCTAATTTTGTATTGCTGATTTAAATTGTTAGCCAGGGTTCGTGCAGATAACCAAGAATTTACAACTTTCAGATGAGACTGAATTAAGATGACAAGGTAATATTAATTACGGATAAATTATTTTATAGAATAGCATAGCCAAAGACACGACACTGTTGATGAACGGTACGCAAAGTTTTAGGGAAACGTGTCGTTCAGTACAAACCATCACACAACCTAGCAAACGTTGATGCGACCTGAACGCTCCCCACGTGTATTCAAATACTTCATTGCTTTTCTATGACAGAGTGGAAGACTAATCGTCTGGGAAAAGCCATGCAGCCCCTCCATCGGCTTCAACAACTAGACCAGGGCCCAGTTTCCCAAAAGCATATTAAGGCTAAGTTAATCATTAGAACCACTGAGCTCAATGGTTCTAATGATGAACATAGCCTTACGATGCTTTTGGGAAACCGAGCCCAGAGCTGTTAAATTCCGGTCCTGGAGAGCCCAAACGCTACTGCTTTTAGTTTCTACCTGGCAGTTAATTGCACTTTCCCGGTGTACTCTGTCTTATTAGAAGAAAAGCATGAAAACTAGAAGTGTTTTGGCCCAACAGGATTGGCATTGAACAGCCCTGAACTAGATGAAGAGAAGGGAAGGTGCCAACCCCATGTAGAGAATGTAGTGAAATTACCTTACCCTGGCCGATCAATAGGATCAATGACTCATTTCACAAACATACCTACCATACTGGGATTGGTTTGCTGTCCCAACAGAGCTACCAGTCAGTCTTCTCTCAGACATTATGTACCCAGAACATCTTCACTAGAAGGCCATGTCTTTTACTGGCACACCAAGGACTAAACCAGGGAGTCCTCTGAACCATGTACTTTTTGTCCATAAAACTGCCCCCAAAAAACCTAGCTTGCTCAGCAAACATTTCAAACATCCCCCTTTTTCTGCCACTCATAACAGTGTCAACGGTCTGCTTACCAGCTGAAACCAACAAGTCTACCTCTAGCCATACTCCAAGATTCTTATAGGCTAAATGACAAGTCTGCCCAGCTTTACTAGTGGTCCTTTACAAACAGCAATAAAATAAGAATGTATCAACACTGTACATGCAGTCATTTGAATAATCATTCACCACATGAAAAAATAAGGAACATTATATTCGTGGTATTCTCAAAAGGATCGAATTGTAGTTATACCAAGCAATGGTAGGCTATACCGTGCAAAATGAATGGTCAATTGATGATATTCTGCATTTAATAGGCTACATGGTCACAGTGGTACGTCAATGCAAGTCAAGGGGTGTGGCACTACCATGCGCTGCAAGAAGGCACACATCTTTAAATCACAAAGTAAATAGAGTAATTCGTGGAAATTCCACAGCCAACAATTATCCGGACCGTTGCATATTCCTGGTTACAATGTTGCGGTTCTTATGACGAGCGACACCTTGATATATTGTAGCGACCAGCACCCACGCTGATGCAAAGGACGTGGAAAACTGCTGCTGAAATACAGGACGAGTGTGGTTGGATTTAAAATTCATTCACGTGCTTATTCGGCCAGATTCACTATGCAATGAGTGCCTCTGATATAGGTTAACAGCTTGGCACACTGTGTTGTGTTTCATATAAAACATATCAAAGAATAGATACTTCAATGGCGTATCATGTATAAACTGAGATAATGCAAAGTTTTAAAATGAGTCTCTAGTCTAGTGGTACTCACTGATGGTAACGGCTATCGGGTTATAATATGGCGGTTTCAAATCGCACCCCTCCATGCAGTTACAATTGAATTGTCATGACCCCTACGCATGCACAGCCTATATTTCTAACAAGAATGTAGGCTATTTGTTACATTGGATATACTCAGTAATGTTAAGTTTACAAACGTGGTGTTATTATAAAGGGCTCAATTCGCCACTGTCATTTCACAAACAGAGCGACCCCAAAACACATGGACTTCGACTCCTGCTTCTCTTCTTACCAAACGCAATATATGTGGTAATTTAGCCGAAAGGGTACATTTGGGTCTAAACTACTGAATGTCCTGTAGTAGTATGAAAATGCAATGACGTTAATGTGAAATTCCTCCACAACCAACATCCTCTGCAGCCTAATCTCACACCATGAAATGTGATTTTGACCATAAATTCCCGAAAAGTAGGGGACACGCTCACGAATTGAAATAAGAAACAGTATGCACAACAGTTCAGAGTTTACATCCCAGTAAAAACTATGCAGTAAGGATAACTCTGAAACAAGACATACAATCCCATTCATTCGATAGTCAAGCAAGGTTTCTACATCGCCTCGCTCGCTGTTTTGCAACGCACTCCCATCAAATCCCTAATTAAATCAAGCATGGACAGAGAGAATGTCTCATTTCGACGTCTATTCAAGAAGCGGACTGGACATAATAAGCCGGCAGAAAATGCTATCCTACCTGCTAATGTTCTACTGCTTCATTGCCTGCAATCAGCCCTTCAGATGCACATATAACCAGAAGTCCTGCTCTATTGAGTAAAAAACCCTCCTCGCTGAGGAAATCTCAAAGTGGCCAAATAGTGAACTGTAGTGGTGCTTGGTGTTGAAGGGAGGTGGGGTTGCGGGGTGTAGAGGAGAGCGGAAATACGTCATAAAAGAGGGACCTTAAGGGGCTTTGTAGTCACTTCTGCATTGTAGACAATTATGTCCTTAGCTGTGTTCCATCTACTGTCGTAAAAAGCGCATTGAAGTCCATTAGAGGATTGGGTCTGAGAGAGACGTCGCTATGGTACCACACGCAGGGGCATAATAGTGAAACATAATAGAAGTAGATCAGATGTAACATGCGTTTCCCAAAACACCACACAGACTTACCACATCATTGCGCACATGTTAGGCTACACGTCATGAAATATATTGAGACAAATTACAGACAGTAGCCTAGAAGTAGCAAAATATAACTGAATTGACTATACATGAAATGTACAGTACTAGTCAAAAGTTTGGATACACTTACTCATTCAAGGGTTTTTCTTCTACATTGTAGAATAACAGTGAAGACATCAAAACTATGAAATAACAGATATGGAATCATGCAGTAAAAAAAAGTGCTAAACAAATATATTTTAGAATCTTCAAAGAAGCCACCCTTTGCATTGATGACAACTTTGCACACTCTTTGCATTCTCTCAACCAGCTTTATGAGGTAGTCACTTGGAATGCATTTAAACGAACAGGTGTGCCTTGTTAAAAGTTGATGTGTGGAATTTATTTTTATTTGAAGCATAATTTGCTTTGCTTGTTTGTTTGTATCAATTGCAGACATTGGCAAGTTTGTATTTGTAATCAACTTTGTTCTGAAGTTATCAGCAGAGAGTTAGGGATGAACCATGTGATTCTATGTTTAGTGGAGAATTTCTGTGTATAAAGTGATGCGGTAGGCCAAAAAAGCATCTAACTACACACTTAGCCCCCCCCAGTCTACTATAGAGGAGGAACGCTGTGTAGCCAAACTTGGCCCTTGTTTTCAGGGCAGAGTGTAGTAGAGGAAAGAACTTGGCACTCGCTGTCAGGGCAGATGAATTTGAAATGAAGACAAACCCATAAGGTGGTGTTAACCCACAGAGTGAGCTGCAGACAGAAATATAAGGACAACATTATTCCAGGGATTCTGGTGTGAACACCCTGGAACACCTACACTCAGTTCAGACCACCTGCTGCTAATCCTTACCCTTAGTTCTCATGTTAGGCTTTACTCTGTCCAAATGTTTTATTCTATTTACTATACTAAATCATCTTTCAGTATAAGGAAGTGCATTGATAAGCACATTGTAATTACTAATGGAGTACAAGACTGCTCCTAATATAGTATTAAAATAATATATGCTGAACAAAAATATACACGCAACATGCAACAATTTCAACGATTTTACTGAGTTACAGTTCATATTTTATTTTTTATTTTTTCACCTTTATTTAACCAGGTAGGCTAGTTGAGAACAAGTTCTCATTTACAACTGCGAACTGGCCAAGATAAAGCATAGCAGTGTGAACAGACAACAACAGAGTTACACATGGAGTAAACAATAAACAAGTCAATAACACAGTAGGAAAAAAAGAGTCTATATACATTGTGTGCAAAAGGCATGAGGAGGTAGGCAATAAATAGGTCATAGGAGCAAATAATTACAGTTTAGCAGATTAACACTGGAGTGATAAATGATCAGATGGCCATGTGCAAGTAGAGATACTGGTGTGCAAAAGAGCAGAAAAGTAAATAAATAAAAACAGTATGGGGATGAGGTAGGTGAATTGGGTGGGCTATTTACAGATGGACTATGTACAGCTGCAGCGATCGGTTAGCTGCTCAGATAGCAGATGTTTAAAGTTTATATTGAAATAAAGTCAATTGAAATAAATAAATTAGGCCATAATCTATGGATTACACATGACTGGGCAGGGGCACAGCCATGGGTGGGCCTGTGAGGGCATAGGCCCACCAACTGGCGAGCCAGGACGAGCCAATCAGAATTAGTTTTTCCCCCACAAAAGGGCTTTATTACCAACAGAAATACTCCTGTTTCACCAGCTGTCCGATCTCAGACGATCCAGCAGATGAAGCTGGATGTGGAGGTCCTGGGCTGGTGTGATTACACGTGGTCTGTGGTTGTGAGGCCAGTTGGACGCATAGCCAAATTCTCTAAAATTACGTTGGAGGTCAGCTTATGGTAAAGAAATGAACATTCAACTTTCTGGCAACAGCTCTGGTGGACATTCCTGCAGTCAGCATGCAAATTGCATGCTCCCTCAACACTTGTGGCATTGTGTTGTGTGAAAAAACAGCACATTTTTAGAGTGGCCTTTTATTGTCCCCAGAAAACAAATTTGTGCACAAAATTTGAGAGAAATACTCTTTTTGTGTATATGGAACATTTAATTTCAGATCATGAAACATGGGACAAACACTTCACATGTTCCATTTATATTTTTGTTCAGTGTAGTAATACTGTAAGAACTCGTAAAAAGCTCAAGTCTCACTCAGTCTGGATGTGTACAGCACAAGGATGTCTACAGGTACAGTGGGGCAAACAAGTATTTAGTCAGCCACCAATTGTGCAAGTTCTCCCACTTAAAAAGATGAGAGAGGCCTGTAATTTTCATCATAGGTACACTTCAACTATGACAGACAAAATGAGAAGAAAAATCCAGAAAATCACTTTGTAGGATTTTTAATGAATTTATTTGCAAATTATGGTGGAAAATAAGTATTTGGTCACCTACAAACAAGCAAGATTTCTGGCTCTCACAGACCTGTAACTTCTTCTTTAAGAGGCTCCTCTGTCCTCCACTCGTTACCTGTACTAATGGCACCTGTTTGAACTTGTTATCAGTATAAAAGACACCTGTCCACAACCTCAAACAGTCACACTCCAAACTCCACTATGGCCAAGACCAAAGAGCTGTCAAAGGACACCAGAAACAAAATTATAGACCTGCACCAGGATGGGTAGACTGAATATGCAATAGGTAAGCAGCTTGGTTTGAAGAAATCAACTGTGGGAGCAATTATTAAGAAATGGAAGACACACAAGACTACTGATAATCTCCCTAGATCTGGGGCTCCATGCAAGATCTCACCCCGTGGGGTCAAAATGATCACAAGAACGGTGAGCAAAAATCCCAGAACCACACGGGGGGACCTAGTGAATGACCTGCAGAGAGCTGGGACCAAAGTAACAAAGCCTACCATCAGCAAGGGCATTGAAGATGAAACGTGGCTGGGTCTTTCAGCATGACAATGATCCCAAACACACCGCCCGGGCAACGAAGGAGTGGCTTCGTAAGAAGCATTTCAAGGTCCTGGAGTGGCCTAGCCAGTCTCCAGATCTCAACCCCATAGAAAATCTTTGGAGGGAGTTGAAAGTCCGTGTTGCCCAGCAACAGCCCCAAAACATCACTGCTTTAGAGGAGATCTGCATGGAGGAATGGGCCAAAATACCAGCAACAGTGTGTGAAAACCTTGTGAAGACTTACAGAAAACATTTGACCTCTGTCATTGCCAACAAAGGGTATATAACAAAGTATTGAGATAGACTTTTGATATTGACCAAATACTTATTTTCTACCATAATTTGCAAATAAATTCATTAAAAATCCTACAATGTGATTTTCTAGATTTTGTTTTCTCATTTTGTCTGTCATAGTTGAAGTGTACCTATGATGAAAATTACAGGCCTCTCATCTTTTTAAGTGGGAGAACTTGCACAATTGGTGGCTGACTAAATACTTTTTTGCCCCACTGTATATGTTTATGGTACAGCAACCTAGTAATGTTATATTTGGTGCAATTAAAGCAAACTCAGTGAGAAAATATAGAGGCATATTCAGAAACCAGATTTCACAGAGATTTATTTTCACTCTGACACATTATCATGTTCAAACATCTTGCTTCCTCTAAAACAAGTAACCACAGGCATCAATGGGATAGACTTCAAGGTTAGGGCCTGAATCCAACTTGACTGTAGATTCATGGAAATTTCTACATATGGAGGTTTTAATGTCATGCTTCAGTATTACACACAAAAGCAGAAACAGAGTGAAGACCACTTTCCAAAACGTAATATGCTAATGTGGGTCTACCTGTGGTTAGTGAGAAGAGATTAGCACCGTTGTCTCAGTGGCACCCGACCAGATACATGAAGGGTTATATGAGTTACTCTTTCTTTTAAGGAAATGATTTTGTTTCTGGAAGGAAAAGGAAAATCGGTATTCCATACTTGTTCTAAATGTTTTTTAGATTCTTTAACCTATGTTTTACCAAAACATGTTAGTATGGCGGAGTTAAATTCCATAAACGAAGGGCTTGCCGCATGTGGATGAGCATTCAAATAAGGCAGTATTCGGCCATAGCCCTTCTCTGGTTATTGTATGACTGCTGTATGACAGGTCAAATAAAGTAAATACTGCCACCCCGTGATTACCCATGAGAAGTGCAAACATGTGCCGCACACCTGCTACTTGTAAGAGGGCATGATTTTTGTACATTACCAAAGACACTTCCTCTTTGGAATGACATGCGGTAACCATCTGGGTTAAAAAGAGAAGTCAGATCATAGTTCCAGTCTCAAACATGATATGGCATCTAAAAAGGTCAAATTGAAAGACGATCATGCCTGTGTTGGAGACAAAGGACTCAGTCTCACACAGCTGGTTTGGGCTATCATGGATACAATCATTTTAATGAACAAATTAATCAAACAAGTTAGTTCTGCTTTGGTAATATCATTATTTGTGGCAGACCAACTAGTAGAGCAACCCTTCTTCTTCCTCCTCCTCCTCTTCGGCTGCTTTGGGCTCAGGCTTCCTGATGGAGGACTCCATCCCAGGCAGACTTGTCCTCCTCCGGGCAGCCGTCTCAATCTTCTGCACCAGCTCCACATCCCAGGGGTGGGTGACAAAGCTGAGCACCTCCCCATCCTCCATACTCCCTACCCGGCCCACTCGTCCAGCCCGGTGGATGTAGTCCGTGTGGGATTCTGGGAAGTCGTAATTGACCACCAGACAGACCCTCTGGGTGTCCAGTCCTCGGGAAGCGATGTCGGTACAGATCAGCACGTCTACCTATAGGGATAGAATGTGAAACGTAGCCTATAACATGTCTCTGTTATTAATAACATGTTAGCTATGTGTTTTGTTTTGATCTGTGGTCAATGTGTTATTGTTACTGGGTATCTTTTTAAAGTGTTTCTTTATTGTGTGACATGGAGCTTGTCACACAATATGGACATAGATATTGTCACATGGAGTTTGATAAGGAATTTGAAACTGCATAAGCAGACAAAGTATTTTCTCGTCTCATATCACCTGTCCCTTCTGGAAGGAGTGGAAGATTCCAGCCCGGAGGGAGGCAGGCATCTCCCCCTGCAGTCGGACGTGTCTCAGCCCCATGTCCTCCAGGGAGTAGCCCAGCCAGTTGACTGTAGAAGCCCGGTTACAGAACACCAACACCCCAGCCTTGTCCTGCTCTGCTGCCTTCAGTGCCATGTGGAGCTCCAGAAGCTTGTCAGCTCCCCTCACCTGAACATGGAATAATATAGATTTGTTATATAGAGTATACTATAAATTATATTTTATCATTTATGATTTAATAATTTAATGCTATAAATTACTATCATTTATAGTATACTAATGTAATTCATAGTATTCTGTCAAACAATTTAAAAAAAAGTTAAATCGCAGGATTTGCTATGATGAATCGAGATTAAATTCAGAATTTGCTCAATTTGAGCTGTAATAGATTTTTAGACAAAAAGCATTATGGAATATTGACATCTTGATTTTGTCCAATGTAACGGTAAGCAAAATCGGATTAATTGATGAACTCTTTCTTTAACCTCAATGTCAACTTGATTTGACATCGCAATGTTGTTTTTAGCTGTAGAGATGATGTATTTTTAATGCCTTCAATGTGAATAATCACGATAAAAAAAATAAGTGTGCACTAAAATTAGTGCAGTTAACGGATTCACTTTGACAGCTCTACTATAAATACCTAAGTACCAGTACATGGTTTTTATATAGGCACCATAGACACTTTACAATATTGAAGAACACCAAATAAACAAAACACTAATACCAACCCAATGAAAACAAGAAAAAAAGTGGGGAATACCTTCAGGAAGGTCTGTTTTACATGTGGCATGAGGAAGTGAAGATTCTTGCTCTTGATGGTCACCATGCTGCCCAGGTCCGTCACCTATAAGAACAAGTCAGTCTCATTTTAATGTGCATTTTTCCATGGGTCTCAACACATTTTACATAATGAGGCAGGAATATGCACTACTTTTGTGGTAGTCCTATGTGGTAGTGCACTATAGTATAGGGAGTAGGGTGTATAGGGAGTTTGGGATGCAACCAATGTAGGAAAAAGTAATGATGATGACCTGGCTGAGAACCTCTCCAACCCCACCGGGGAACGTGGCCCCCACAACCACCAGCTGGGCCTTGCGGGTGGAGCCGGGGCCCTGGGTCTCTGAGGGGTCACAGGCCACACGGGTCTGGGCCAGGATGCTCTCCAGCATGCCAGAGAAGCTGGGATCAAACATGGTGTCTGCCTCGTCCACCACCATGAAGCTCAGGTCCCTCAGGTCTAGGTAGCGTCTCCGCAGGGCCTTGACAAGGGCGCCAGGTGTGGCCACCAACACATCCGGGGGACCCTTGGTGAAGGCCAGCTTGATGTTGCCCACACCTCTCCCACCTCCCACTGTCTTCACCATCAGCCCGAATGGGCCACACAGGCTCCTGGCCACAGCTGAGACCTGGTCAGCAAGTTCTCTAGAGGGGACAATGATAACAGAGCGAGTCCTGGGTGTGGTCTCTATAGACTCGGAATCTGCTGCTTTCTCAGCCTGTAGTTTGTGAATGACAGGCAACAGGTAGCTCAGGGTTTTGCCGCTGCCTGTCTCAGCTGCGCACAGGATGTTATAGCCTTTCAGGAGCTTGGGGATGGTTTGTAGTTGAACGGTTGTAGGGCGAGTTATGTTGTCCTTGCCCAAAGCCTCCACTAAGTCCGGGCAGAGGTGAAGGTTGTGAAATGTAATAGGTTTACTCTTCTCTTTGAGTTTGTCACCCTCCTCATCCTGGATTTCAGTGACAACGGGTGGCGTACGCTGAGTGTTGTTAACCGTGAAGTAGTCACCAAATGATTTGTTGTGTTTCCATCCTTTGGAGGAGAGATGGGGCTGCTCAAATTTCCCAAGTGTGTAGCCTGCGGACTGATTCAGTTCTGGGTTCTTGCTTTTGATTAGGAGCTTGCCAGCCTTGATGGTGTTGACTTTGTTCTTGCCTCTCACCTGCTTCACATTTTCTACCTGCTCCTGCATGTGTCTGGGAATACGAATGACCACAGGCTGTGCTGTGGTTGACATGGGATGGGCACAACATGCTGAACTGATTGTACCATGACTACATGCTAGTGCTCTGAAATGACCCGAGGACGAGTAGTTGTGTTTTGATATCAACGTAAACAATACTGAGTAGCCAACCTTCACAGACTGCATTCCGAAGGTAAGTTAACTAGCTTCCTAGCTAGCTAACGTTAGGTAGGAAGAATCAGCTGGTGCACGTCTTCACAAATAGACAATACCGTTTCTGTTGTATTTCATTATAGTGTAGAATTTATCAAATGTCTCCGAGAACAAGATATATTTGATTATATACGTTTTTACCGGACTATATTTTCCGTTTAATTTTCAAACATTTAAATGCACATGCGTCGGTGGCGAATAATGATGACGTCAATCTGTCGCAAGAGATGACGCCTTCCTTATTGAATAGAACGGGTAGCCCAGATAGAAATCTAATATATAGAATGGACATTTCAACAACAACAAAAAATGCTCTCCAGTTTTTGTTTTTATGAAATTTTGCTGTTTAGAAAGTATGTTAGATGTAATGTATATTATGGAACGTTTTTAATAGTATGTGTCGGCTACCTGTGGAGTACTCAAATGGAACAGGGTAAAATGTGTGGGCCAACTTCCATCCACAGTGGGATCAGTCTTATATTTATATTTTGTGTTAATGTATTATTGTACTTGAGTACAACTTGAGTTTGGCTGTGTGTATTGGAGATCCAGCCACGTCATTATTGTGTTTCAATACTGGGTTAATTGTTCAATTCAATTATGCATGTATCTGTCTTAAGACCATTTTGATATTGATCCTTACTAGTATGGTTAAACTTTGCTGTGTACGTATGTGTGGTAGACTAGTTTGATGAGCTTCTATCCGTGCTCTGCCATGATGATACATGTACTAAATCATTATTGTAGACTATTGTACTGAAGAGCCACTCACAACCTGTGGACCTTTTTTGGCATTCTAAATCCCCAGCCCATACCTGTTTGAACTATTTTATAATCATTTATATTAAAATCGATATTTTGCGATAACCTTATGGTGACTTCCAGGACCAGTGCCCATTCAGGTCTTCTTTGACACCGCTGACCTAAAAGAACATACTTCATAAAATAGAATAGACTTGTACATTTATACACTAAAAAACAAACAAGAAAGTCATACATGTATTGAACTTCTCTCCACCCTAGATCAAAGCCTATGTGATGGTACAACCCACATGATGAGCTCATAGCTATTTTCACCCTGGACCTGATGATGAGGATTGCCTCTGATGATCTCTGTGGTTCAGTAATTACTGATCTGTCACCAGTATTGATCCCTCACCAGGCACAGTTCCCATGCTCTGAATGAACCGGTTGTCTGATTGATTTTCTGAAGCGTCAGAACATCACACATACGCTGCCAGTAATAGGGTGTCTGACTGTGTCACGTGTTGACTGTTGGTTCAAGCGTTGGGCAACACTCTGACATTGCTATCCAGAACAGTACTGGTGGCAAAAAGAGGAAAAATAGAAGAGCTTTGACAGTATTTGAGAGAACTACGGGAAAGAAGTGAGCAGTAAGGAGAGGCGAATAATGTTGGGTCTTGATTGATTTTGCTGTTGTTCTTTCAGTCAACAGTGGAGGGCAGCCTACATCAAGGATGAAAACCAGTAAGTCAAACCCGTAAACCACAAAACCTGTCGTATGCTCCACTCAATGACTATCCTGTGTATGCATTTTACAATCTTCTTCAGAATGTTTGTACCAATTTCTCAGCCAATTTTTCCAGTATACTTTTGCATTTTTTCATAGTTAAATAAAGGTTCAATTTAAATGTAAAACGATTATGAATAGGCTACATGGTGTCTACATGTAGCTATTTTCACTTAGGTGTTCAATCAAAATGCTTTTCACTGTTATACTCAGTTCAGTTATCTACCAATATGAAATAGATATATTCATGCCATTTGCTTTCTTGTGGTTCTGTATTTTAATACAAAACATGCAGGCCTAAAGAAAATCCTTTAGTATTCAGAAAAAATACATCTGAAATAAAACTGTCTTCTCCGATATTTAGAAAGTTAGAAATAAGCCTCCTTCCTCAAGTGAGGAATTCAGACAGATTCTTGTGCAATATAATAATAACAGTCAATATTTAACCCATATTATGGTTCATGTCAGTCAAGGTGATGCATTGAAGTTGTGCAGTCTGTGTACTATGCTGTGCAGAAGCACAAGCCTCAATCCTTGAAAGAGAGCCTCACATACCTCTCTCACACACAGGACAAGTGAGGGGGTAGAGGGTTTATTTTTTCCCTCACTACTTTCTTTACGAGAACTTAATATCGTTAACCACATCCACACCCTCCCACACAATTTGTGTGCACTGTGTTCTTTATCTTCTCCCTTTAAAGGTAAGATGAGAAGATAAGAGGCACACGGGTAACCTGAATTAAGCAGCAACCAGTAGTGGGTCTGGAGACATGCTCTTACAGCAGTACTGTTATAATGCCTTGGGGTCATGACGATCATATACATTACATACCATACATACCGATGCATTCTGAATTGTACTCATACAGATGTCAATAAAGCAAATAATAACCTACCATACAAAAGAGAATGCATACAAATCCTACTGAGTCAGTGTTTACAGTGTTGGACAGGTTGTGAGGTAGACAAGAGCTAAATCTGTTATTTACTTTTTAAATCTTATTAAAATATTTTTTGAATATGGTTTATTAAAACTGAATGTTCAAAATAACTTTTATGAAATAACATCAGGGAACTTCAAGGTTAGTAAATTATGTTATTTCTCTATTTTGGCCACATAACACCTTTGTACATAACACCCTTGTCCTATATAAATCCAATAATTTTCCCATAATATCAATATTGCAGCGATAAAATGCAGTGATTAGTTTGTTGCCTAATGTACCAAAATAGAGGGTTATGCTTCAACACTGAATTGTCTTGTGAATTAAACTGTCATTTCTAAATGAACTCAACCATGAACTGTCAAGGTAACATACCTACAGCAGTTTTATCAGTATGATCTCAAACGAGTATATTTTGTAATCGATTTCAATTTCGCCAGCTGATGGCATACAGTGAATGTCAGTGAGGTTTACATGTAGTGAGTGCTTTTGCTTGGAAATTTAGACCACAGGAAATGTGATATTTTTTTCCGCATTGTTTTTGTGAACTTCAGCGTCTGTACGCCCACATGTGTCAAACAAAAACATTCTCTTGTTTTTTTCTTATCTTTGCTGTATCCGTTATCTTTCACGAATATTCAATAAGAGGATTCTGTGTATACAGGTGTTCTGTCTCAATGCACCCCAGACAGCTGCAGAAAAATTCATATTTTTCTATATAGGCCTATATCACTACTGGAATATATTCCCCTAAACCCCACAAATATAAACAATGTCCAAGAAGAGTTATCAATTAATGATTTATGTCGGTTCTATAAAGTCATATTCATGTACTTAATGTATTATTGTGGAGAAATTAGCAGTAAAGGACATTTCCCTTTGATTTCTGTTGATGTATAACTCCTGTGCATATGTCATATAGAGTCAGACATCGGCACTTTACGGTTTCCATTGTTGAACGATGTAATCCAGTATGAGGGGACATTCAACTGTCCTCTATGATATTATTGGACCTCCCTGGTTTGATCAAACTTCTCTGGTGTGATTAAACCTCTCTGATATTATTAAACTGCTCTGATGTTATTAAACCTCTGATGTAATGGAACCTCTCTGATCTTTTTTTACCAATTGAGCAATTCATTTTTATGATGTAGAAATTAATATTCTAACTAATGTAGCTATGTATTGCACTATGAGGTGCAATGATGTTAGGAGAATGTCCCTGTTTGACATATTTATATTGCTGTATCTTTAATCAATAACCAACTACTTTTATTGTTGCACTTCCAGTACATCAATCAAAGCCACAACAGTACAGAGGCTTATAGAGAAGGCCCTAAGTGATCCAGTATAGCTTTGCATAAGTAGATGGCTGGGTCACAGAGGGGAAATCTTGATACTATCAGGAGGAACAACTCTCTGAGCTGCTGGGTTTATTTCTTATTTATTCTACCATCAGATTCACCCTGCAATAATTCCCAGTAGCTCTTCTTAGCTTTCTTTACCAGTTGAAACCCAGTAGTGCAAGGCTCTATCTGAGCTAAAGTTATTGCACTATTTCTGATCTGTACATTACACTCTTGAATTATTATATATATATATTTGTATTTATAATGTGACCCTCAGCTTTCATTCACTGTTATCATTTTTAAGCTTTCGTTCAGTTAAAGTAATATATATATATATATATATATATATATATATATATATATATATATATATATATATATATATATATATATATATATATATATATATATAAGAGAGAAGGGTTGAAGGTTGGCTATAATTTGGTTTAATCTAATGGTGCACAGAATGGTTGGCAGTGATACAATTAAAGTGATTGTGAAATCTGCTCAACACGAAAGGGTCAAAAGGTTTACTTGATCTGCCCAGGCCAGAAAAACGATCCGTCGGGAAGTGTTCCGCGACTGGCGGCCCATTTTTAAAAATGTTGGACATAAAAGACTGTAAAAACACCAGCAAATCAGCTCCACGTGATTTTAATTTTGGAAATCTGTTCCAAAGTATTCCCACGCATAATAGAGACATACTGTATATGTGATCATATAAAAATGTAAGCAAGGTTTGAAATGTTTTAGTCAAATGGTATATCTGTTTGGGCTTCTTGCTGTCAATTTGCAGTCTACAAATTATTTGTAATTATGTTCCGGCCCCCTGACCATCTGCTCAAGAAAAAATCGTCCCGCGGCTGAATCTAGTTGATGATCCCTGCTTTAGGGTATAGGATATATTGAACTAATCACATAAGCAATGCATTCCAGGAAAGTGTGATGGCCTACTTAGTATAAAGACAGATTTAATACTAATGCATATGTCACAGACTTTATCATCGACATGCAGAACTATTGCATAGACCTTGGGGCAGGCAGTCTGTTGAATTCCTATAGCCCAAAAGGCAACGTGAACACAGAACATTTAGTTAATTGGAGCCGGCATGGTCCGTTTAAACTGTAATTGTGTCTGGTAGAGATGTAGGCCAATAGTATATGAGAGCCTGCATACATTCAAAATAGGGATTGAGACATTATAAATGAAAATGTGTTATGATCTCAGATTAAGTGTAATTTCATTTAGATTAAATCCGAGTAGGACAACAGTGCTGTACATCTAGATAACTGTATTATACGCTATAATAAGGTTCATGTTGAGACAATGAGTTTCAATATGAGATTTAACTACATATCCTAGGAGCTCTTGCCAGCCTTATCCGTGTTTGTGGGTGTGTGTGTGAGATAAATGTTTACTGTTAATTTCAGATTTTTTATTTAACTTTTGTTTATTATATATTTCACTTGCTTTAGCAATGTAAACATACTGTATGTTTCCCATGCCAATAAAGCCCTCTGAATTGAATTGAGATACAGAGTGCCAGCGCTCTGTTGTGTACCAGGGTTTGCTGACGTCACTACTGGAACTGCCCTGTCACGCGCAGTTAGTAAAAGTTGGGATAGAAGGCGCTCCAGTGAGAGTCAGTTTCGCCGACAACCTTGTCTGTCTTGTTGACACCAAACAGCGATAAATCAATTTAACGTTCGCAAGGACAAAAGAGTAGACTCGTTGTAGGACAATCAAAAGTTTAACGAGCATTTTATTACCAAACGTCGCCGGGGAGGAAGAATCATTTTTGGATTTATAATCAAGGAAGAAAAACTAGTTAACGCCGCTCGCGGGTCGATTGCTCGCTACAATTTTGATTTGCTAAATTAAACAAGTTTTGTTGTTTCAGTTAACGTTAGTTCTGTAAATGTTGTGACATTTAAAATAGTATTTTGCATTAGCCGTCGTTCGTGTGACGGGTGAACCCGAGCTGTCAACCCCGATGACTACTGCAAATTGCACTGGTAATGAGGAGCTGGACTTCAGGCTGATCTTCGGAGAGGACGGTCAACAGCAGTCGCTAGGCCCCGCAGGTTAGAATTGGATCTTTGCTGCTAATACCCAGTAAACTTCTCTTGACGTAGAAGAGTGCACAGATGCGATGACATTGCAAACAACAAGAACATTGCAGAAGGGGCATTGGTTGCAACAGATTAGCTAATGTGAACAAGCTAGGAAATGTTCTGGCAGCAGAAAGTAGAATAAGTAGGCTAAACATCAACATTAGTCTTTTCTATTTTTGTATGTGCAGTTACACACGGACTTTTCCACAGTTAAAATATGGGGTTTTAGGAACATGAACCTAAACAGCAAACAAGCGCGCGACAGCAGCTGTCAAATATCGGTGTCCTCATGCTAACTATCTAATTCCCACCAAAAGTTGCAAGACTGTACTAAATAATGTATAAATAATATATTTAAATGCTGCAGCACATGCTGAAATGTGTATGTGGCTCCTAGCATAAATAATAATGCAGCTAGCTAGAAATGTATTTCAAAAGACTAGCTTGGCAGCTGAGTAGGTAAGATAGCTAGCTCACGAGAGGACACAGCTGTCAGTTATTCAGACACCTAGTTTAACAAGAATGCATTATGCCTGCCTATCAGCTCTACTACTTGTTTCAAACATTCGCTCCAATCAATCCATTTTATTATCGATTAGGCTTCAGAAAACGAATTGAATAGGTTTGAAAAAGCAATGCCATGAACTTGGCAGCATTGGGAACGTCATATTGTAAGAAACTACCATGCATGCATTCACAACTCTTCCATTTGTAATCTAACTTGTTCGTAGCGTTAGTGGTCATGCAATCGATGTTGTTGATCATAATACTGAATTGAACTTAAAGTACAACAATTAGACATAAATAGCAATATAGTGAATGTAATATTATAGTTATTAGTATTACAAGCAAGCAAATATTCTCTTTTTCTGCTTAGTTATTCTAAATGACCTCATAAATTAAGAGGTTATTACATCAAGTAATATTACGCCCTTTAACTATTAATTTGTAATGCAGATAAATGTGTAAGGTGTATGTTTAAATGAGAGTATTTGGTACGTTGACTATGCAGCTTGACAACTCCATTACAACAATAAACAACACAATAAATTAAACTGAATTAATAAACTGAAACTACATATTTCCCAGTATACAAGACACCTCACAACCTAGTTTAAACACTTTTTTTTTGCATAATTTCTTTGGCCAGTAAGTCCAAAGAAATTTCAATCATCTCTACAGTTTGCCGGCCACAGTGGCCCAATACAGTATTTGACTCTCACAGATAGAGGTGTGTGTGTGAGAAGGTGGGGGTTCATATCAGAATCTGTGTGACCAGGTGTGCAGAGAAAGAACCAGATCTGTGGGAGTCTGGTGATGCATCATTCCACAATATTCTATTTGTGTTTTATTTGTGTATTTTGGACGGTTGTTTTGGAAACAAGACTAGACAAGGGGTTTAACCATTCTGAGACAAGAGAAGACAAGCAAGCTGCCATTCATTCATTCATAACCACAGATCTGGGAGTTCCATGCTATTTCAAAAGCATCTGTCTTTCACATAGCTAGAATGCATGCTTGGATTCTGTGAAACTAAAAGAAGCACAACTGCAAACTGTTTTAATTCAAACCGTAAATTCAGTGTAGGGCGACTGCAACTTACATTTTATCTTGAAAGCTTGATAACCAGTTTTGATTAAATAGGACCAATATCTGCAGAGTTAGACAGAGTTAAGCCTAGCTCTGCCCTTTTCATGAAGCTCTCGCAATACTATGAATCCAAGGCTTTGCTAGTCCTTTCTCCGCCGCAATCAATTTTTCCCTAGATTATAAAGAAGTCTAATTTGGAGACGAGTAGGGAAAAGTGAAAAAAGTGCTTTTGGAATAAGCCAAGGAATAAAAACGCCACTGTGCAAGTGGTTTTAATCTGGTTGGACTGTGTGCCTTGGCCCGTATGGCTAGTGCCTGTTCACATTAATAACTGGAGTGTAACACAGAGACACAGAACCAGAGTAATGGTGAGTAGAACGGTATGGCTCCAAGTTTAATTGCTCTCTCTCTTTCTCCTTCCTCCTCAGTCCTAGCCTCACTCACACAAGTCAGGGCTCGCTAGAACAACCTGGAGCACTGCTAGTAAGCTTTCAGTCTGACCAACTCTACCGCAGTAGGTCTTATCTCTGTGTATAAACATGTGATTAAGAAGACTGCACTGTGTCACACTTGGCCTCACTCACTCCTTCCTTCCTTCCTTCCTTCCTTCCTTCCTTCCTTCCTTCCTTCCTTCCTTCCTTCCTTCCTTCCTTCCTTCCTTCCTTCCTTCCTTCCTTCCTTCCTTCCTTCCTTCCTTCCTTCCTTCCTTCCTCAGCCCTAACCTCTCTCTCTCTATTTCTCCTACCTCCTCAGCCCTAGTCTCTTTCTCTCTCTTTCTCTCTCTCCTTCCTACTCAGCCCTAGTCTCTTTCTCGCTTACTCTCTCTCTCTTTCTCTCTCTCTCTTTCCCTCTCTCTCGCCTTCCTCCTCAGCCCTAGCCTCTCTTTCTCTCATTCTCTCTCTCTCTCTCTCTCCTTCCTCCTCAGCCTTAGCCTCTCTCTCTCGCCCTCTCTCTCGCCTTCCTCCTCAGCCCTAGCCTCACTCACACAAGTCAGGGCTCTCTAGAACAACCTGGAGCACCTCTATTTCCTACATTTGTATTTATTTAATTTCTTGAACTGTGCTATTATGATTGTTCATCACAGAGGATCGTACTGTTAACAGCAATTATATGGTTATTAATAAAGTAACTATGAACCCAGAGAAATAGCCCAGCAGATTTCCATCCTCTCAAATAGAACAGTAGGCTATACCTTAGTTACAGGTAGTGACAGACATGTTATTCTCAGTCACTCTCTGAATCCCGTCAGTAAGGTATGTAGTACCCAGCTGTTTCTTTACATAGCCTAATTGAATAGTAAACGTTAGTGTAAGAACCATTGAGAAAAAACACATGAGCCTATGTAGTCTAGACCCACCCCATTTCTTAACCTTTCAGTCTGTCCTACTCTACCGCAGTAGGTCTTACCACTGTGAATACACATGTGATTAAGAAGACTGCACTGTGCCAAGCTTGGACTTTCTCTTCAAAGGCTTTATTCGCATCGGTAACGTGTTTACATTGCCAAAGCATGTGAAATAAACAAACCTGAGAAGACACAAAACAACATCAACAAAAAACTATTTGAATTTAATAGTAAATATTGCATTCAAAAAGGTTTAAAAAGGTTTTATTATCAGCTATGTACAGTGTTTTAGCAATGTGCCAATAGTTGTAGTACGAATAGTAGGGAAAGATAAATATTAGTGGTATATCCACTGGCTGCCCTTTGATCAATGGCAATGGGCTATACATCTTGCTGAAGAGATTGCAAACTGAGGTATTTTGTCTAACAGATATGGGAGTTTATCAATGTTTGATTTGTTTTGAAATTCTTTGTCAGTGTGATCTGTGTGAAATATGTATCTCTAATGTGGTCATACATTTTACAGGGGGTTAGGAAGTGCAGCTGTTTCCACCTCATTTTGTGGGCAGTGTGCACATAGCCTGTCTTCTCTTGAGAGCCAGGTCTGCTAATGGCAGCCTCTCTCAATAGCAAGGCTATGCTCACTGAGTCAGTACATAGTCAAGGATGTTCTTCATTTGGGGTCAGTCAAAGTGGCCAGGTATTGTGACTCTGTGCACTCTCTGTATAGGGCCAGATAGCATTCCAATTTGCTCTGTTTTTTGGTTGAGTCTTTCCAATGTGTTAAATGGTTATCTTTTTGCCTTCTCATAATTTTGTTGGGTCTAATTATGTTGCTGTCCTAGAGAAGAGTCCCCTCAGCCAGCTGGTACTGGGGCTCTGTTCACAAACAGACTCCACAGAGCCCCAGAACCAGCTGGCTGATCTCTCTGTAGGGAGGGCTCTTCTCTAGGTTAATCTCTCTGTAGGTGAGGGCTTTCTCTCTCTCTCTCTCTCTCTCTCTCTCTCTCTCTCGTGATTTGTTGTTCAGGAAATGCAGTTCCATTTGAAGTGAGGCATTCCAGTGAGTGATGTAGTAAAAGACAGTAGCCTAACTCAGTCAATGCTGAAGGGGTTTCCTCCACTACTGTAGGCCTACAACGGTGTTGAATGGAAGAGGGAAAAACATGGACTAATAAGTCCTTCAAATCAAATAACAATTTGACAGAATGTTCAACTCTACTGCCAGGATTAGGCCTAAATTAGTCTAAAGTAGCAACCTGTCACTTTGACAAGGTTATTCATTTAAAGGGTAAGGGCGTATTCACTTCTCACTGAAACTCGAGAGTAGTGGGGATAAACTATAGATATACTTTAATATGGTCCTTTTTTCCCCTTATGATATTTAAGAAACAAACTGTTACTCTTTTTCTATCCCTACATGGTAGCTAGTGTGCTCATGTGGTATTGAGCGAGGCTGTGTACAGTGAAAAGTGAAGATGTAACACTAAACCTTTTAGGAGCCTTTTGACCCTGTCTGCCTTCTCATCCTTCCAAACTGCCATGGCCGTATGACACAAAAGGTGTCAGAGAAGGTGGCTGGAGGTAAGTGAGGGCCCCATTGGGTGGCAGTCTAGTGGTGGTGGGAGTGTGGGCCCTATTGAGTGGTAGTCGAGAGTAGAGGTCGACCGATTAATTATTTACATTTTTTAGATTCTTTTATTTATTTATTTAATCTTTATTTAACTAGGCAAGTCACTTAAGAACACATTCTTATTTTCAATGACTGCCTAGGAACTGTGGGTTAACTGCCTTGTTCAGTGGCAGAACGGCAGATTTTCACCTTGTCAGCTCAGGGGATCCAATCTTGCAACCTTACATTTAACTAGTCCAAAGCAATAACGACCTGCCTCTCTCTCGTTGCATTCCACAAGGAGACTGTTACGCGAATGCAGTAAGCCAAGGTAAGTTGCTAGCTAGCATTAAATTGATCTCATAAAAAACAATAAATCATAATCACTAGTTAACTACACATGGTTGATGATATTACTAGATATTATCTAGCGTGTCCTGCGTTGCAAATAATCTGACTGAGTATACAAGCATACACGTATCTGACTGAGCGGTGATAGGCAGAAGCAGGAGCGTAAACATTCATTCAAACAGCACTTTTGTGCGATTTGCCAGCAGCTCTTCGTTGTGCGTCAAGCCTTGCGCTGTTTATGACTTCAAGCCTATCAACTCCTGAGCTGAGGCTCGTGTAACCAAAGTGAAATGTCTAGCTAGTTAGCGCACGCTAATTGACATTTTGTTGCTGGTTCGAGCCCAGAGAGGAGCGAGGAGAGGGACGGAAGCTATACTGTTACACTGGCAATACTAAAGTGCCTATAAGAACATCCAATAGTCAAAGGTTAATGAAATACAAATGGTATAGAGGGAAATAGTCCTATAATAACTACAACCTAAAACTTCTTACCTGGGAATATTGAAGACTCATGTTAAAAGGAACCACCAGCTTTCATATGTTCTCATGTTCTGAGCAAGGAACTGAAACGTTAGCTTTCTTACATAGCACATATTGCACTTTTACTTTCTTCTCCCAACACTTTGTTTTTGCATTATTTAAACCAAATTGAACATGTTTCATTATTTACTTGAGGCTAAATTGATTTTATTGATGTATAATATTGTATTATAAGTGTTCATTCAGTATTGTTGTAATTGTCATTATTACAAATAAACAAATAAAAAAATCGTCCAATTAATCAGTAGCGGCTTTTATGGTCCTCCAATAATCGGTATCGGCATTGAAAAATCATAATCGGTCGACCTCTAGAGGTGGTGGCAGTCTACAGTGCCCAGACATGCCATGTGGGCTTTAGATTGTAGTGCAATGACAAAGGGGGAGTGGGCAGCCCCCCCCCCCTGTTGTTAAGGGGAACAGGGAAAGGTTCTGTCTCGCTCTCTTTCCTTTCTCTTACCCTTTTTTGTCTTCTTTCTCTCTCTTCTGGTCCTTTTTCTCTCACATCCGGTGGCCTGTCTGGCAGCTCTGGGTCTGTCATCATTGTACCACCTCAGCGCTGTGCAAGCCTCAACAAGGACCATGCATGCTTCCTCTCTTTTTCCTCTTCTTCTCCTCACTCCCTCCCTCCTCACCCACAAAGGATATGGGAGACCACCAGTTATTTCCATCTAAGAGAGAGCCTGATCCAGACTAATGAAATCTCCAGATGCTGGCAATCTTGGCGTAAACTAACTGTAATCAGGCTTGATTTGGTGTAAGCTAGTACATCGGTTGACATGTTGGTATGTTGTAGAGTGGAATTTGTACAGAGTTTGATGTTGTAATGTAGTAGTATTGCGTCATAGCTGAAACCCAGTGAAGAAATCAACTAAGTGACAGTCTGTCATTTTTTTGGAGGAGATCTGTTGCTCTTGACTTTTAGTTTGTTCTTGTGCTTGCCCCAGCTTCATCTGTCTGGACTTGACTCCTGGCTCTGTCTGTCTCAGTCGTGGGAAAGACTGAAATTACATCGCTCTCATGGTGGACTATATTGGGCTCTCAGGGAGAGGGGTAGAGGGCAGCAGGCGGCAGGTTGCAGACAGCTCTGTTAGATCAGGAGTCCCCCAGCAGCAGGCAGGTCTGAAGCTGTCCAGTCCACAGAGCAACACTGCTTCACCGTTACGTTTAACGGGAGCTAGGAGCGGAAGAATGTTGTGCGCCACGTCAACAGGTGAGTGACTGTATGTCCGACTCCCAGACTCTGGCCAGCTGTGTGTGTTGTGGGGGTGTAACCGGCTCAGATGAGGGACTGGGTCTGTGTTGCAGGACCCTTATCAAGTGTGTCTGGAAGACTAACAATGTATCAAGTTATAAATTACAAAGCATTATTCCTCTAATTTATGGAGTTTTCCTTTGTGAAAAATGAGTCACATTCAGGCCTATAACCAAGGTTAAACTGAGTGGTGAAGACTTAAAGCTGCAATCTGTAACTTTTTGGGTGACCTGACCCAATTCGCATAGAAATGTGTTTTTGAGCTGTAATTCTCATTGACAGCAAGTCTAAGAAGCAGTAGATCTGTTCTATGTGTGCTATTTTTATGCTTCTCGTTCTTAAGTTTCTTTTTTGCATATTTCACTTTCAGTTTTGTACATCAACTTCAAATAGCAGAAAATACAATATTTTTGGTTATGGAAAATACATTTCACAGATATTTAGATTGTACAATGTCTACACTATACTAGCTTTATTTGTCTCATAAACTGAAATTAGGCGAACTATTAGAACTTTAGCAACTAGAGCAATTTCTGCATAGTGCACCTTTAAACATACTATGACCACTAACACTGCAGTCTCAACTGCTGTGTATTGTACTCTATGCAGGACTCCACATGTTGAAAGTACATTAGGTATTTGGGTTATAATGTAGCCTATCTCTGTTCAGTGGAGCACACAGCTTAGAGTGAGAGGGCTTAACAGTTTGGTAGCCAGCAGTGAACCCTGGTTGGATTTGTTAACACTGAGGATATGTGGGCTAGTTGGCCAGGTGGGTGCCCCAACCCCCTAACCCTCCAGAGTGGACAGTGTGGAGCTGAGCTGAGGGGGTCTGGCCTGGAGGAGCCCTGGTCTGGAGTGATGAGAGAGACGTTTGTTTCCCAGGGCGAGGCACGAGCAGCTATGTGTGGCATCTGTCTACTTAGTGTAACTGAAGCTCCCACTGGCCATGCTACACTGTATCAACATGCGGGAGAAGAAGAGAAAGTTGTTGAACTCTTACATTTAGTTTTCCCCCTCCCTGTTCCTCTTTGAAGAGGCGGGGCATATTGCACTGGTCTCAGTAAGAGCTGCTGCTGCTGAATCCCAGTTTATTCTAGGCTGTGCCTGTAAGCCCTGTTTTAGTCAGTGGCGACACTGCCCCATCTGTTTTGAGCTCCACCTTTCTATAAAAATAACCTACTTTTTGGGGAGGATGCCTGTTTTGTATGTTATTGTGACATTAATACATGTCATGTATCAGTTTACAAACAATGTACAACAATATATAAAAAATAAATTAAGTTAATAAAGCCGCATTCAAACTTGGTCTCGTTTTTGCTTACTTGAGTAAGGCAGCTCCAAAATACAGGTGTTTCAGCCTAGCTGTGCTTTCTTTGGTGGTGGGGCAACCAGCGGAACATATACGGAGCGTAGGGGTTGGTAATGTTCTCTAGTTGCGCCTTGATTGGCTCAGTGTTCTGTCACTCATGGGGACACTAGGTCACTGCCATATCTAAGGGTAGAGCTTGAAAACTCAAGCCCCTTGGGTGCTGCCATTGAGTTACATTAGAAGTGCCCATCCAAGAAGGCTCAAGGTCATTGGCCACAGATAAAATGACGTCAAGTCACATCTACAGCAGCTTTGATTGGACTGTCAACATCATACTTTGAAAATCTTAGCTAGCAGTCATCATCATGAATCAAGTCAACAATCTACTGGCAAATCATTTTTAATCCTTGTCATATGAAGAGAAATATTGAAGAGAAATAAAATGTATCTGTGCTCATCGGCCATTGGACATAAACATTACACAGCAAGTTGGAAATCTCAAATTCAACAATGAGTGTTTTGGAAGGAATTAGTGCCTAACTACAAGCATTGCAAAGCAACCAATAGCCTGCTGTTCAGTGGAGTGGGTGTGTGGTCAGGGTTTAAGGGTCTCTTTTTCTGAGATTAAAAGGATAAATATTCAACCATTGGCCATGCTGTCAATCCAGCATGACTTCTGTCGCGCTCAAAACAACTGGAAACTCAGAACTGTGAAATCTGTTTTCAATGAGTTCAAGACAACTGGGAGCTCTGAGAAAAAAACGAGGTCCAACTGGGAAAATAGGTTTTGAATGGTCATCCAACTCGGAATTGAATGTCCGGAACTCGGGCCTCTTTCTAGAGCTCTGACCTGAAGATCGCTGACGTCATCATGATTCGACCTTGTTTTTTTCCAGAGTTCCCAGTTGCCTTGAAAGCACCATAAATCTAGAGAATGCCAGACTTTGATGACTAAGTTTGATGACAATTTTCCCACGAAGGACCACCGAAGTTAAACAAAACTTTCATAACTAAAAAAAACATTTTCACAAAATGTGGGAAAGTTTGGGTTTGTGAACAATTTATGACCTTTCAACTTATTTCGATATGGCTTGATGTCGGTAGCCTGTTGATGAGTAACACTATGATTGGTTGGGGGAAACCATGCTATTTAGGCCTACATTTCAGTGGAGGTAATTTGCGTAACATGATGATGCAAACCTTCTACAACTATCTGTCTAGTGGAGAGGGGGGCCTTTGGGAATTAAATTAAAATAGCCTTGACGAAGCTAATGTGAAAGACAAACTGACATTTATATATCTACCCTCTGGCATTTAACATGGCCTTGTGGGTGTGCAGAGAAAGATCTCGGTGAGTGTGCAAGGGTTCCCTTCCACTTACAAGCCCCCAGACAGCGCGGCCATATCTCCACCAGGGACACTGACCTTCCTTCTTAGGGTCCCGAAGGTCCCCCTCCACCTCTTCCTTCTCCACTCCATGGCTGCACAATTCACTCTCAGGGCCAGCAGCTTACTGCTGCTGTTACAGTTGTGTAATTAACCTGAGAGGAGGGACATCATCACTAGGGACTGGGGAGGAGAGGGGAGTGGAGGAGATGATATTGATTATATATATATAAATATGATATTACATTATATTCCTATTATACTGTATGATAAATAGTACATATTATGATATGAGTCTGTTAAATCTTGTCTCAGCCCAGAGACCCTAAAGGATGCTGAGTTAGTGAAGGACTCCTAATGCAGTAGGCCTTCGTCTTCATCTACTCAGCTCCACCTTCAAGTTGTTTTCCAACTGACTGCGTTGAGTTTTATTTATAGGAGACAAACAAATATTGTAGTTGAAATTCAATGTGAGCACTAAGAGGTGTGTGCACATTCTGGGGCCAACCCATCCTTTCACACTCTATTTTGGCAGTTAGATCATATACCTATTTAGTTCAGTCTCTGCACTTTTCCAGACTCACAGTTTGCAAATGTCAACCCAGATTTCAGTTTTATTCTCACTCCCACATAGTATTTCTCTGCTCTGTCTCCCTTGCTTTCACTCCTCCCTCTCCCTAGCTCTCCCCTTGTCTTTCCCCCCCCCCCTTCTCTTTCTCTGGATCAGGCGTATGCACAGTCAGCGCGGACAGGCATATTGTTTAAATGTCACCCTGGCTAGGTTGTGCTGTGAGCAGAGCAGTAGCCACTGATGTTATCTATCTGCCCTGGGTTATTGCAGGCTGTTGGGCTGTGTTATCGTCACTACTGCATTCGCGGCTCAAAGGACAATCATCTAATGTACTGTAGCTGGGGGTCACCGCTCATACTGCCTGACCACTGTTAACCAATGGATGCAGCCTGGGTAGTTTGACAGTCAGTGACCAACCACGGTTGACTGTATGAAGCCTATTGGTACATAGGCAACTGGATAAATATATGTGATGTGAAAAATAGATGTACCCAGGCCTATATAAAAAAAAATGTAACATAACATTTCTGCAAAAGGGAATTCTTGTCTTATGGGACTAATATTAACTGATTAAATAAGTAAACTAAAATGATTTTAAATGCTATAGTAGGCTATATGAATAGCCTTTCTCTGTGAACATTTTGTACTGGGGGCTTTTTAATTCAGGTGGCCACTCTCAATGTTTATCCTATAATGTTCTCATTTAAGCATGAGATGCTTTATTTATCTAACAAACATGTGTTAGCGTTGGCTAAACTAGCCGTCAGGTTCATTGGGCCTCTACGGGGCCGGATGTACTATTTCAGACCGTCAGTGCGGTCAAAAGTATGGATTATATCCCTCATGCTCCACGTAGGTCTAGTAATAATAACATCAAAGTCCCGACAGTGCTAAGCTACAATCCTGTCAAATCTATCAAATAAATGGTAGATTAGGCCTACCTAGAGCTGTACTGCACAAGTTATGTACAGCCCATCACTAAATGGAGCAGCAGGTAGCCTAGCGGTTAGAGCGTTAGGCCAGTAGCCAAAAGGTCGCTGGTTTGAGCCAATTCTGTCAAGTCTGTCGATGTGCCCTCAAGCTGTACTAATATGGCTGACTGTAACGTACTGGGTGTCGTGAGTATGAAGTCAGGCTCAGGGAAAACAGAGTTCAATATAGTGCTCTTTTAATGCACACACGGTGAACCATGGCCACCCCACTAAACACTGGGTGCTCAAAACCAAAATGCCCCAGACACGGGGAACGAGAACGAAAACAGTCCAGCACTATACACAAACATAAACCAACACTTTCGTCTGTAACAAACACCAGGGTTACAATAATCAATCCCACACAAAGAAACGGGCGGACCAGCTGACTAATAAAGCCCAACTAATTACAACCAACTCAAAACAGGTGTAATCAATAAACACATAAGGAGGGAGAGAAAAGAATCAGTGGCAGCTAGTAGGCCGGTGACGACGACCGCTGAGCACCACCCGAACGGGAAGGGGAGCCACCTTCGGTCGGAGTTGTGACACTGACCCTGTAAAACACCTATCCGGTGTATGTGACACTAAAACATCTTTAAAACAAAATGTTTAGCTATTTTCTATTTCTATATAACTCCTAGGCTCTTATTGTCTCTCTCTCTCCCCCTTCTCTCTTTCCCTCCCCCTCTCTCACACACCGTAGTCTACATACAGAGTTCAACGGGAGGTTTGAGGCATCCCCACTCCTCCCCCTCTAGTCAGCATTGAGGGCCACAGGTGTAGGCCAGGCCAGCCCTACTAACAGTAATATACAGTACAGTATGCGTGCCTTGTGCGTCACAGCCTCTGTGTTTAGAAATGGGGGCAGGTAGCCAGCCAGTCAGTCAGCCAGGCAGGCAGGCAGCTCAGTTGTTGGATAGGCAGAAAAAGAAAGGAAATATGTTCTTCAGGTGGTCACTATTGTCTGATAAGGATGACGTATCAAATCCAAGGCATTATTTGACCAAAATCCAAACTATTGAATAATGGTTATAATTGTGTAACGATGTGTAATTGAGCTATTACAGATGGTAATAGTTATACAATTGTATCATTAAAAAGCTGCTGCAAAATGTTGAGGGTAGATAGATGGCCTTTTACTACAGTAAGTAACAGAAATGATGAGCTAGAAATGGACTGTTCTTTATGTTATTTCAGAGTTGGTTGGATGGCTAATTAGTACTCAGTGCAAGTCCTGCTTCAGTCAATGAGTCCCCCACTGTTCCAGCCCCTGGCTCTGTGTTGGTCAGCAGCTCTTGAGGAGAGTAGAAAGGAGAGCCAGGCCCTGAACAAAGCCCAGTGTGCAGGGGGTCTAAACAGAGACGTGTGTCTAATCAACCTGCCTGGATACACAAAGGGAACCCAGCGTTAGGTTACTACTGTTACCTCCAGGCCTCACACACACTGACTGAGCCCTGTGTGGCTCTGGAGGACAGGTAGAGTGCACGTACACCACCGTTCAAAAGTTTAGGGTCACTTAGAAATGTCCTTGATTTTGAAAGAAAAGTTGTTGTTTTTTAATTGTCAATTTAAAATAACATCAAATTGATCAGAAATACAGTTTAGACAATGTTAATGTTGTAAATTACTATTGTAGCTGGAAACTGATTTTATGGAATATCTACATATGCATACAGAGGCCCATTATCAGCAACCATCACTCCTGTGTTCCAATGGCACGTTGTTAGCTAATCAGTTTATCATGAAAAATCAGCTGTTTCCAGCTACAATAGTAATTTACAACATTACCAATGTCTACACTGTACAGTGGGGCAAAAAAGTATTTAGTCAGCCACCAATTGTGCAAGTTCTCCCACTTAAAAAGATGAGAGAGGCTTGTAATTTATCATAGGTACAGTTCAACTATGACAGACAAAATGAGCATTTTTTTCCAGAAAATCACATTGTAGGATTTTTAATGAATTTATTTTCAAATTTTGGTGGAAAATAAGTATTTGGTCAATAACAAAGGTTTCTCAATACTTTGTTATATACCCTTTGTTGGCAATGACAGAGGTCAAACGTTTTCTGTAAGTCTTCACAAGGTTTTCACACACTGTTGCTGGTATTTTGGCCCATTCCTCCATGCAGATCTCCTCTAGAGCAGTGATGTTTTGGGGCTGTTGCTGGGCAACACGGACCTTCAACTCCCTACAAAGATTTTCTATGGGGTTGAGATCTGGAGACTGGCCAGGCCACTCCAGGACCTTGAAATGCTTCTTACGAAGCCACTCCTTCGTTGCCCGGGCGGTGTGTTTGGGATCATTGTCATGTTGAAAGACCCAGCCACGTTTCATCTTCAATGCCCCTGCTGATGGAAGGATGTTTTCACTCAAAATCTCATGATACATGGCCCCATTCATTCATTCTTTCCTTTACATGGATCAGTTGTCCTGGTCCCTTTACAGAAAAACAGCCCCAAAGCATGATGTTTACACCCCCATGCTTCACAGTAGGTATGGTGTTCTTTGGATGCAACTCAGCATTCTTTGTCCTCCAAACACGGCAAGTTGAGTTTTTAGCAAAAAGTTATATTTTGGTTTCATCTGACCATAGGATATTCTCCCAATCTTCTTCTGGATCATCCAAATGCTCTCTAGCAAACTTCAGACGGGCCTGGACATGTACTGGCTCAAGCAGGGGGACACGTCTGGCACTGCAGGATTTGAGTCCCTGGCGGTGTAGTGTGTTACTGATGGTAGGCTTTGTTACTTTGGTCCCAGCTCTCTGCAGGTCATTCATTAGGTCCCCCAGTGTGGTTCTGGGATTTTTGCTCACCGTTCTTGTGATCATTTTAACCCCACGGGGTGAGATCTTGCGTGGAGCCCCAGATCGAGGGAGATTATCAGTGGTCTTGTATGTCTTCCATTTCCTAATAATTGCTCCCACAGTTGATTTCTTCAAACCAAGCTGCTTACCTATTGCAGATTCAGTCTTCCCAGCCTGGTGCAGGTCTACAATTTTGTTTCTGGTGTCCTTTGACAGCTCTTTGGTCTTGGCCATAGTGGAGTTTGGAGTGTGACTGTTTGAGGTTGTGGACAGGTGTCTTTCATACTGATAACAAGTTCAATCAGGTGCCATTAATACAGGTAATGAGTGGAGGACAGAGGAGCCTCTTAAAGAAGAAGTTACAAGTCTGAGAGCCAGAAACCTTGCTTGTTTGTAGGTGACCAAATACTTATTTTCCACCATAATTTGCAAATAAATTCATTAAAAATCCTACAATGTGATTTTCAGGATTATTTTTCTCATTTTGTCTGTCATAGTTGAAGTGTACCTATGATGAAAATTACAGGCCTCTCATCTTTTTAAGTGGGAGAACTTGCACAATTGGTGGCTGACTAAATACTTTTTTGCCCCACTGTATTTCAGATCCTTTTGATGTTATTTTAATGGACAAAAATGTTGCTTTTCTTTCAAAAACAAGGACATTTCTAAGTGACCCCAAACTTTTGGTAGTGTAATGGTAGTGTATGTACGCACTAACGCATGCATGAGCGCACGCACACACAACACAGGTGTAGCAGCACAGAGAAAAAGGGTAAATGAAAGAACAGTTCATGGTGATGAATTTGTCACGCCGAGAGAGAGGTAGAGCGAGGCAACACGAGAGTGGTAGATCCCCCTTACTATAACCGGAGGCTGTTTCTTAGGACATGACGTGTGTCAGTAATAATGACCAGATGACCCTGACCCACTCCAGGGCAAGGTAGACCATGAGGAGAGCCTGTGCCGGGGAAGGAGAGGAGAATAGGCGTGAGTGGCCAGACCAGTGAGAATCCCCAGGGCTCCAGAGAGAAGGTGATGTCTGAGTCAGGTCGAGACCACCTCGGAGGCCTCTTAGCTGGGGCTGCACGTCAGGTTGCCTGGGGATGGTGCAGAATGCAACATGAATGACCCTGGGGTGTGTCACGGAGAAGCCTATCCTACATCACCTATAGCAAAACTTCTCTTTAACTCCACTGCCAGGCGATTTCCAGCTATTATTAGCTTAGGAACAGCAAAGCCTCTTAGGGCTCTTTATTTAACCAGATCGGCAGTCTGATGTGGGGGCACTTTAGTTGTGTATGACGCAATCCTCTTGCAGCCTGTCAGAAGTGGAGGAGAAGAGAGGAGAGGAGCAGGGGCCTCAGGCCAGGCTAGACCAGGAGTAGAGTAAAGCAGCTGTGCTTTCTATTCATTGTCTGGTTAGATGATGAGATGTTCAGATGAGATAAAGGAGAGTTTAACTCATCTGACCTCATGTCTTACCAGGAACTTTTCCAGAGGACTGACTCATATCTCGTATGAGGCTCCGTCAATGTCATAAATCATAGATCCATTAATCCAACCTTTGAGCATGTGGGTTGGTGTATGCGTGCGTGGGCCGGAGTGTGTGAGGGAATTTGAATTATAGTTTGTTGATATAATGGTTCTAAAACAGGGACAGGAGGGTTGTGGTCATGTTGACCAGCTTTCTTAGACCTGTCTGATCAACATGCATCCCCGACTACCCTCTCCCCCCCTCTCCTCCTCCTTTCTCCTCTTCTCCTCCTTCCCCCTCTCCTCCTCCTTTCTGCTCTCCTCTTCGCCTCCTCCTTGCCCCTTTCCTCCTCCATCCCCCTCTTCTCCTGAGAGCAGGAGGTGGTCTGAGGAGGTGGCGGAGCTGACAGGGTTTCCCCAGGCTGGCAAGAGCAAGCTTGTGGAGCAAGAGGGTTTCAGATCAGTCCTCTGAGGAGGCGCCAGGTATTCAGTGGCGTTCCAGTGTGTCATCTAATCTGGTCTCAGTCAGAGGAGGTGTGAGCCAGGGCAGATCAGTCATCTGAGGAGGCTGGCCACTCCTCCCTGGCGGAGCCCCATCATCTGAGGATCCCCTGCCTGGCGGAGCTTGTGGAGCCAAATCAGTCATCTGAGGAGGCCAGCTTGTGGAGCAAGAAGAGGGTTTCATCAGTCATCCCTGGCGGAGCTTGTGGAGCAAGAGGGTTTCTTCTCTCATCCTGGCAGAGCTTGTGGAGCCCCTCAGTCATCTGTCTTTTTCTCATCAGGAGGCTGGCCTCCAGTCCTCTCTGTCTGTAAACCTCTTTCAGTCCCTTCCCTCCTCCCCCAGAAGACCATCCAGTGTCATCTGATGAAACCGTGGCATTAACAGGAGGGTTTCAGATCAGTCATCTGAGGAGGCTGAGCGGAGCTTGTGTGGAGCAAGAGTGTTTCAGATCAGTCATCTGAGGAGGCTGGTCATCAGAGCTTGTGGAGCAAGAGGGTTTCAGATCAGTCATCTGAGGAGGCTGGCGGAGCTTGTGGAGCAAGAGGGCTTGTGGAGCAAGAGGGTTTCAGATCAGTCATCTGAGGAGGAGGCTGGCAAGAGGGGATCAGCTTGTGGAGCAAGCAAGGGTTTCAAATCAGTCATCTGAGGAGGCTGGCGGAGCTTGTGGAGCAAGAGGGTTTCAGATCAGTCATCTGAGGCTGGCGGAGCTTGTGGAGCAAGAGGGTTTCAAATCAGTCATCTGAGGAGGCTGGCGGAGCTTGTGGAGCAAGAGGGTTTCCACATCATAAAACATACACCTTATGAGCTCTTAGACTGGTCATGCAGAGCATTTTAACACACTTTCACTCACATACAGATTGTAGCCTATATGCTGTATAAAGTACAGTCAGTACAGGCCTTTCCAATGCCATGTGGAAGTAGGACAATGATGAGACTTTTGACAATAGCTATGTTTCCATCAGATTGGCGACCCATTTGCATTGGGTGCGTAACCTCATTAGGGCGTCCACACACTGTGCTCAGAATGACGGAAATAATATTTAGAATATGGTAATTAATATTAACAAAACAATGATATGGTCCTTCTTAACAAATTCTGATGTTGACTTTGAACATGTTAGAATAACATTTACTTTTCCACAGCCAACAAGATGAGTAGCAAACAGCAAAACCACTAGCCTATGTCAATCTACTATAGTAGAAAAGTGTAGGTTACCTATTCTATTGGTCAGCTTGTCGAGACAGAAATAGCCTATTCCAAACCGACTCTGGGACAGAGTTCTTCACATTTTAAGTGCAGCCATGCGCACAAAGCAGTTGGCTACAGGTGAATGTTCATTTCATAATGCAATCAGTAGGAAAACACCACTGTCAAAACTGCACTTCACATGTGAACAGTTTGATATGACCGCGATGAACATATATGTTAGGAATGTAGATAGGGCCCTTCCCACTCTCTGTCGGATACATTATTTTGTAGACTTTAGTTCTTGATAGAATTAAACAAAGAGCCCTTCATAGGAACCAGAAGATCTTTAATGTCCCACTGCCGGAAAAATTGGATTGAGATCAGATGGCTTCACTGCTTCCTTTGTTAATTAGCTCATGTGTTGTGTCTGACTCTGTTCTAGCTGTATCTCTGTCAGTGGTCCCAGACAAGACAGGGAGATGACCAATTCTCTCTGTCTCTCATCATTGAGTGAGTGATGTTAATGAACTGAGCTGGCAGCCTGCAGTGTGGTAGGGTTGAGTATTAAATGATGGCTGGCCATGCCACCTCAATCATTTAGAACAGCATTTAAATGAGGGGGAGATGTACATTTACAACAACAGGTGTCACACACATATACACACACACGTACAACACAATTGGCAGATAGTTTTCTCTCTTTCCAGCAGGCTCTTGGAAACAGACAATATTCAATAGATCTTTAATAACGGAGGTGTATTTGTAGACCTGCTCTTGTTAATTAATATGCAATTGAAAATGACTGCCTTGAAAGTAACCCCTTCTTAATATGTCTGCATTTGGCAGTGAATATTGGCTTCTTTGCACTTTAAGTATCCAGGCAAATGTATTTTGAGTGCTTACTTCTGGCTAGTGTAAACTGAATTGTTTTCCACTTTCAATTCATAACCTCCCAATGGATTTCTTTAATGCAATGTGATTCACATTGGCCTACAGGTTTGTCTAACTCGATTTCTACCGTTGACCATTTATTGAATTGGCTACATTTATTGAATTGCGTGGGAAACTACCAGGGCTGTCCAATCCTGTGCCCTTTGAAGGGTGTTGTCACGATACCAGTATTTAGATTATGATACCAATACCAGTTTACTATCACAATACTTGATACCATCACAATACCAAAACAATACCAAGGGAAAAGGAAGGCATATTAGCCAAAGTCACAGAATGGCAGTTGATGTCATTACATTTTTGAATGTATGCATTAATGAGTCAGTCATACAATCAATTTGGCTTTGGTAAAACAAATAACTACATGACAACATAATGGTAATAATTTATTTGAATGGAAAATCTCTAGTCTATTGATAAACTGGGTCATCAAGATTTAGACTAGGCCTATTCACAATACAGATGAAATCATATTCAGTAGGATGTGTGCATGCCTTTTAGTTATTGAGCTTGTTTTCACTGATTTCACGAGACTGTAGATATCAAAACAATCTGTTTCCCTTCCATTTGGGACTTATTATATTGTACTGATCAACTAAATGTGCATGGAAGAAGTAATCTCTTCTTTGATCAAAGTCTGTGCTGTCTCTTTAAGACCCATGACGTCATTCTCACACAGAGAGACAAATGCTGAGCAAAAATGATCTTGACTTGGAGAAACTGAGGCGGGGGAGATTAAGTGAATGAATAAAAGTTTTGGTGACAATAAGCTTTGAAATCTGCAATATTTAGCGTTATGGTTTGTCTACTGCATGTAATCACAAACAAGGTACTAGGGTAGTGAATTGACGTTAGCTTCAGCTGTAAGCTAGGTAGGAAAGTTTGCCTACAAAGCTGTAAGCTACCGGTAACGTTATCTTTCTGCATTGTAAAGTGTTGTATTATGTAGCTCTTGGACATTGTTTAGCCAACAGTAATCAACATTTCTACATGACGTTTAAGCGTGTTAACTTCTGTGCAGCGCAAGTGGTGATGCAGCCCAGACTCCCAGTGAGTTCCTCAGGACAGGCTAGTCTAGAGCTAGTCTAGTGCTAGTCTAGAGCTAGTCTAGTGCTAGTCTAGAGCTAGTCTAGTGCTAGTCTAGAGCTAGTCTAGTGCTAGTCTAGAGCTAGTCTAGTGCTAGTCTAGAGGCAGCGTATTGTTGTGCTACAAGGGGACTGCAATGATAGACTTGATCCTCTCTCAATCAGTAGACGCCGTGAGAAACATTTGACAGAAGTACCAAAAGTAATACTAATTCTACTACCGAATCGTTTTTCAGCTTCTAGTATCGGAAAAGTACAAGCGTTTCAGTATACCGTGCCACACTACTTTTGAATGATTTATTTTTTAAAACTTGACTAGAAAGTAACGGAACAACACAAAGTAAATGTGTGTGTTTTTCCAGATGCTATGGAAAGATAGGCCTACAGTGTATGACTATCCAGCCCGATAGCAGTGCTTTAGTTAGTATATCCTTCCACATACTGTACGCCATGCCTTTGTTAGTGTGTTGTCTTGTCCTTCCTCTGAGGGCTCAGGGGGGCGGGTCGAGGCGGCACAGTGCAGCAGGCTGTTGACCCGCTCTGTTGTCCTCCTCCATACACACACACACACCATACATTCCGTCTATTCCTCCGTCAGTCAGATGCTGTCTTCCTCTGTCGTCACAGGATACAGCAGTCTTGTGACACTGACAGGCAGGCAGGGCCACTGTGGAGCAGCTATGAATAGACTGCTGGGAGGGAGGGAGAGATAATTGAGTAGGCTGCTCCTCTCCTAAAATGTTCCTTTTTACACTGATTCTGATATTTCCATTCATCTTTAGCTTTAGAAGACTGTGGTTTCCTAAATGTGTTGACGCACAGGAGTTGTGTCTCTTCTCAAGGTCCTTTAAAAGTGTTTTGTTTTGAAGAACAAGCTTTTTTGCGGAAAGTGTTTTGTATTCGAACAGCAATTTCAAACCCCCATTGCCATGAACTGGGTGTGTAAATATCATGATTATGTGCACCTTTGGTTCGGTTATTTGTACTTCACAGGAGAGCACAGCACAACTATGTTAAGTGATTTACACTACTGCTGCAACAGTAGTTCAAAGTGAACTGTATTTTCACAAAGTTACATAGGTTCAATATTGCAAATTCTCTTCATCTTTGTACTAAGTCCTAATATTGAACAGAACTATGGAATAGAACGTGACATGGTGTATTTCTCATGATGAGTCCAGGGGCGTGTAGTGACGCTGTCCTGTGTTCGTGTCCCAGTTAGGTCCAGCCAGTTTATCAATAACTACAAATAGAGTGGTGTTGGTGGACAATAGGTTGTTGTCTGTGAGCCACCTATCCTTTGTGTGTGTGCGTGCGTGCTTGTATTTGTGCCTGTGTCTGTGTGTGCCTGTCTTTGTGCCTGTGTGTGGCCAGACCATCACTGAGGCAGGGCTGATGTGTATTATTAGAGTGCTGGTGCTGCCGTGATGACAGGAGAGAGCATGCACCGTTGTGTGAATTTGTTTCCTGAGGAGCGATGCTCATCGGTTATCCCTCTTGGAACCATGCCTGTTTTCTTTCTGCCCGTCTAAACACGTGCACACACACACACCACTCTCGTCCCCCACCCCTCTGGAATGTAGGACTATGTCTGGAATGGAGGTAGCCTATCAGTAGACCATAATGTACCTACTGTTGTAGATGAGGACTATCCTTGTTTGTAGTGAAGCAAAGTAACTCCTCCTGTGTGTATGTGTATGTCAAGCCAACTCCTGTTCAAGGCTAGCAGAATGACAACCACAGCAATAAAGCACCAATAAAGGTGTTTGTCAGGGAGATAGACCCAGGCAAACAGCTCCACTATTCTTATCACTCCCCTGGCGGTGCAGTGGCTCCGATCTCACAGCAATAGGGGTAAAAGTAATGTTCTGTTGAAATAAATTCAGTTCAAAGGCATTGCCAGATCACACGTTTAGCATCCTCCCCATATAATGCAAATAGGTATTGTATGGCCCATAGAGAGGTTATTGTGATGATGACTTATGGTCCTTTTTCTCTCCATCATTCCTCTTCAGATCTGGAGCCTGACGACAATACGTCGTTCTACATCCTCAATGTGGGCCAGCAGTCCGTGGTCAACAACCAGTCTATGGGTCAGTCTCGCAATGGCAGCATGCAGCCTCACTCCCAAGTCATCAGCTCCTCCCCCCATCAGCGCCTGCAGTCCCACAAGGTGTACGACCCCATTTATGAGGTCCAGGACCATGTCAACAAAAACAAATCCAGCCCTGCAGGTGGGGTTGGGGGGCCTCCCAAAGCCTTTGAGTGTCCTAGCATCCAGATCACCTCTATCTCCCCCAGCTGTCAGCAGGAGATGGACTCTAACAATCTTAGAGGTAATGATGGGGACTACCACCATGGGGACCGGCCCCTGTCCAGGGACCACCTGTACCTGCCCTTAGACCACTCATACCGGGACTCAACTCTCAGCCCGTCCCCCTGCAGCTCCCTGTCCTCCAGGAGCTGGTTCTCAGACGCCTCGTCCTGCGAGTCCTTCTCCCACGAGTACGATGACGTGGACTCTGAGCTGAACGAAGCGGCCGCAAGGTTTACTCTGGGGTCTCCCCGCACCTCCCCTGGCTGCTCCCCTCATCCTGGGGTCCTGGAGGAGGGTCTGTGGGCTGGGCATCAGCACCACCACCCTGCCTTTCACCACTCCCACTCCTCCCACTCCCTGTCCCCCCGAGTCTCCCCCTGCCACTCCCCACGCACCTCCGTCACCGACGAGAACTGGCTGAGCCCCCGGCCACCGTCCCGCCCCTCCTCACGCCCCACCTCACCCTGCGGGAAGAGACGCCACTCCAGCGCAGACATCTGCTACCCAATGGGCTCCGTGTCCCCACACCACTCCCCGATCCCCACCCCCGAGCCGTCCCCAAGGGGCAGCGTGACAGAGGACACCTGGATAGGAAGCCCCTCCATGGGCATGTTCCAGTGCTGCCCTTCCGAGGCAGACATCCCCTCCAAGACTAGGAAGACTTCCCAGGACCGGACATGCTCCATGGGGGGGAAGGGGGACCTGGGCCTGGACGACTCTGGGAACGGGTCCCCCCTCATGGACTCTCCCTCGGAAGACACCTTGCACTCCCTGAAGAAGGACGGGCCAGGGGAACAGTTTCTCTCAGTGCCCTCACATTTCACATGGAACAAACCCAAACCAGGACACACACCCATCTTCAGGTATGTCACTTCCTGTACCTGCCCTCTCAATCACAGATAGCGTTGGAAAATTCCACAAACTTTCCCAGAAATGTTGGTTGGAGGATTCCCAGAATCAGGAGGGAATAAGCAGGGAGGGAATCCTCCAACCAAGATATCTGAATAACCAAGGAAGATATTTTTCAACACTAATCACAAGTCATCTTTAGCTTTAGTCAGCATTTAGAATGAATACACACTCATCAGAGTCATTAGTATTACTAGGTCAAGGTAGAGTACATGAAAGGTACAGATAGGAACCTTTATGGGACCTTTTATAGGATTAGTGATAAAGAACAAAATGTTCAGTAGCCTGTTTGATCCCGATAAGAGCATTAAGACACTGTTCGTACTAGTATTTTATGAAGGAAGATTCTTACATTGAATCAAGTTTAATAGCAATAGATTACAGTTCACTCCTGGTTATGCAATGGCTTGGACAGTTGGGCAAGCATTCCTCAAATTTGAGCTTGCAGTCGGATATCCAGAGCTCCGAAGTTACAATTGTGTAGCCTAATTGAATTGGAACAGGGGAACTACCCTGCACTTAGTCTGCACCTATCAGGGGTGCACTAGTATAATATTCTGTAGCTTATACCGGTATAATTGTGTCTGTAGGTTTGACTCCAATGCTCTCAAACTTTAGGTCACTGCTTTAGACCCACATGGGCTGAAACATTTAATGAGCCACAGAGACATGATGGCGCTGTCTGAAGTAGCACAACAGTGTAACATAAGGTTGTTGGTGCCTGGGGGGAAGCACATGCTCACGTCTCTCACTCATTCACTCACTCACTCACTCACTCACTCACTCACTCACTCACGTCTCTCACTCATTCATTCACTCACTCACTCACTCACTCACTCACGTCTCTCACTCATTCACTCACTCACGTCACTCACGTCACTCACTCACCACTCACTCACTCACTCACTCACTCACTCACTCACGTCTCTCACTCATTCACTCACTCATTCACTCATTCACTCACTCATTCACTCACTCACCACTCACTCACTCACTCACTCACTCACTCACGTCACACTCACTCACCACCACTCACTCACTCACTCACACACACACACACACACACACACTTTTTATCTGGAAATCGGCGTAACCAGAAGCTCTTGATCGTCGTGACGCACTGACTTCTATCAGAAAGAGCGGGTTAAAGTTTCCCTTCTCTGCTCTCCCAATGTGTGCAGCAGATGAAGTCTCAGCCTTGTTTGTGTGCTCTGGCCTCTAGCGCTATAAATCAGCACAGGTCACATATGGCTGAGGGGCTACACCACCACCATCTAACCCAGCCTTCATGAAACACCATCCCACCTCAGGGCTAACTATAGATATCCATATTCACATACCGGTATTGACATTCAGGCTGACTGGGGCTAAGAAATATGAGTTCTCTCAGTCTGGCTGCCAATTCACAGACACCTTCCAGAAAGGGGTCAACACTGTACCTTGTTATAGTGGTCTAGTACCCTGCTACAAGAGTATATTCATATCTAGGATAAACCACTATTTACAAAATGATTAGGTCTTTAGGACTAGAGTAGGCTTCCACTGTTGGATGTAGTGAGTGCTGTGACTGGGGTGATCTCTCCTGTCTGCTGTAGAAGGTTCTGGAAGTGTCTCCACTAGGGTTGTCACCATGATACCAGTATTGCGATACTCAGAAGTATCGTGGCAAGAAAACAAAAAATGAAGCAGAAATAATTTCTTATGACATAACAGTCCTATAGTATAAAATAAAACCTTTTTGTAAACTACCATAGAGTTTAGTCTGCTTCCTGTTTTTTTTTTTTTACCAAGGAAAATGTGGTATCGTAGTTTCGCCACACTGGTATCGTGACAACCCTAGTCTCCAGTCAGAGAAGCTGTGTCTGGGAGGTGTTCTGCTGAACAGATGGTCCTGGCGTCTGTCTGCTGGGTGGCTGTCATAGTTCAGTGGCTGGTGGTGGAGGAAACAGAGGCATGGGGCGGGGGGCTCCGAGTCTGAGCCTCAAACAGACTGGGGGTGGATTCAGGGAGCAGTCCCTCCCTATATCTTGATCCCAGATCTGTTTTCTGTATAGACAATTGGCATGAAAATGACCATTATAGTTTACTATACTGCACAAAAAGATCTATAACCAGGCTAGTCCATCCCACCTCAGGGCTAACTATAGATATCCATATTCACATACCGGTATTAAGGTTGATATGACATTTAGTGGGGCTAAGAAAGGCTTTATGACTCAGCACATGCATACTCAGGCTGACTGGATCAGGCAAATTAGAAATAAGTGCACTCAGGCTATCTGGACGGCCAAAGTTAGTTACTTTAAGGAGCAGTTCTCTCACTTAAAGACCTCCTCCCTCTTTCCCCTGCCCCGCTACAAAGTTTCTCCCTGCAGGCGGACACAGAGTCTGAGGTGCTATAGGAGCTCCTTAAACCTGACCCCCAAAAAACATCTGGATCCAAAGGTTTAGACTAGATTATTGGAGGACCAAAAAAGCCGATGCCGATTTTAAAAATGTAAAAATAAATAAAAATAATAATTTAAAAAAATGTATTTGTAATAATGACAATTACAACAATACTGAATTAACACTTATTTAAACTTAATATTAAACATCAATAAAATCAATTTAGCCTCAAATAAGTAATGAAACATGTTCAATTTGGTTTAAATAATGCAAAAACGAAGTGTTGGAGAAGAAAGTAATATGTGCCATGTAAAATGTGTGCCATGTAAAATGTGTGCCATGTAAAATGTGTGCCATGTAAAATGTGTGCCATGTAAAATATGTGCCATGTAAAAAAGCTTATGTTTAAGTTTCTTGCTCAGAACATGAGAACATATGAAAGTTAGTGGTTCCTTTTAACATGAGACTTCAATATTCGAAGGTAAGAGGTTGTAGTTAATATAGTATTTATAGGACTATTTCTCTCTACCATTTGTACCTTTGACTATTGGATGTTCTTATAGGCACTATAGTATTGCCAGTGTAACAGTATAGCTTCCGTCCCCCTCCTCGCCCCTACCTCGGCTCGAACCAGAAACACAACGACAACAGCCACACTCGAAGCATCTCTCTGAGGAGGTTCCCATTGCTTGGAAGGCAGCCACGGTGTGTCCTTTATTTAAAGGGGGAGATCAAGCTGATCCTAACTGTTATAGGCCAATTTCTATTTTGCCCTGTTTATCAAAAGTGTTGGAAAAACCTGCCAATAATCAACTGACTGGCTTTCTTGATGTTTATAGTATTCTCTCTGGTATGCAATTTGGTTTCCGCTCAGGTTATGGATGTGTCACTGCAACCTTAAAGGTCATCAATGATGTCACCATTGCCTTTGATTCTAAGCAATGCTGTGCTGCTATTTTTGTCTTGGCCAAAGCTTTTGATACGGTAGACCATTCCATTCTTGTGGGACGGCTAAGGACTATTGGTGTCCCTGAGGGGTCTTTGTCCTGGTTTGCTAACTAGCTCTCTCAAAGAGTGCAGTATATAAAGTCAGAAAATCTGCTGTCTCAGCCACTGTCCTTCACTAAGAGAGTACCCCAAGGCTCGATCCTAGGCCCCACACTCTTCTCAATTTACATCAACAACATAGCTCAGGCAGTAGGAATCTCTCATCTATTTATATGCCTGTCTTATACTCAGCTGGCCCCTCCTCGGATTTTGTGTTAAACTCTACTACAACATAGCTTTCTTAGTGTCCAACAAACTTTCTTTGCCCTTAACCTTGTTCTGAATGTCTCCAAAACAAAGGTCATGTGGTTTGGTAAGAAGAATGCCTCTCTCCCCACCGGTGTGATTACTACCTCTGAGGGTTTAGAGCTTGAGGTAGTCACCTCATACAAGTACTTGGGAGTATGACTAGACGGTACACTGTCCTTCTCTCAGCACATATCAAAGCTGCAAGTTAAGGTTGAATCTAGACTTGGTTTCCTCTATCGTAATCACTCCTCTTTCACCCCATCTGCCAAACTAACCCTGATTCAGATGACCATCCTACCCATGCTAGATTACGGAGATGCATTTTATAGATAGGCGGGTAAGGGTGCTCTTGAGCGGCTACATGTTCTTTACCATTCGGCCATCTGATTTGCCACCAATGCTCCTTATAGGACACATCACTGCACTCTATACATCTCTGTAAACCCGTCGCAAGACCCACTGGTTGATGATGATTCTTTATAAAACTCTCTTCGGCCTCACTTCCCCCTATCTGAGAGATCTACTGCAGCCCTCATCCTCCACATAAAAGACCCGTTCTGCCAGTCACATTCTGTTAAAGGTTCCCAAAGCACACACATGCCTGGGTCGCTCCTCTTTTCAGATCGCTGCAGCTAGAGACTGGAACGAGCTGCAAAAAAACACTGAAACTGGACAGTTTTATCTCCACCTCTTACTGACAGTTGTGGCTGCTTCGCGTGATGTATTGTTGTTTCTACCTTCTTGCCCTTAGTGCTGTTGTCTGTGCCCAATAATGTTTGTAACATGTTTTGTGCTGCTGCCATGTTGTGTTGCTGCCATGTTGTGTTGCTACCATGTTGTTGTCATGTTGTGTTGCTACCATGCTGTGCTGTTGTCTTAGGTCTCTCTTTATGTAGTGTTGTCTCTCAGGTCGTGATGTGTGTGTTGTCCTATATTTTATTTCATTTTTTATTTTTTTGTTATTGTTTGTTTTTAACTGACTTTCCTAGTTAAATAAAAGTTAAATAAAGAATGAGAGATGTACAGGGGAGCGGCTGTAGGCCGCAGGTGGTGACTGGGAGCCCCAGAGCCCCGCGGTACCGAGCAGCATACCCTAGAAAGGTTACGCTAATCCAGGCTCCGACCTCTGCTTCAACCGGCTCCCTCCGCCCACCACAACGCTCAGGTTTCCTAGCTACCAAACCCCTCTTGTGTTACTGTGGCCGCTGGCCAGGGAAAACATACACTTCCGGTGTTATGTCGGTGGCATTGGAGGGTACGAGACAAGCCACTGTTACACCCACCTTTGTTTTTAGGCCTTAAACCTTTAGAGACGGTTTCCCAGACCTAGATTAAGATTACTTCAGGACTAAAAAGCATGCTCATTGGAGAATCCTTATTCAAATAGCTTCGAAGGAATAGACTTGATCTGGGTCTGAGAAGCTTACCTTTTTTATTTAGAATAGTTGTGACTCGTGCAGTACATCTTTATAGTATGCAATGTGATCATATTCATGGGGGCTTTCCTCTGCCATGTGCTGTGGGGGAATCTAGGCTACCAGGACAGGCTGTCCTATAGCCTACTTTGATTAAAAATCGCATGGGAACAGATGCCAGTGGTACGGTACCACAATGTTAGAGACACGTGCTTCTATTTTTCTTCAAATGTCATTCTTTCCTCTGGACAACAGTTTATTCAGTGAACCGGCTCCAAAGAAAGCCAGCCACCACATTTCTCCCATTTAGCCTGACTGATGGTGTTCGGAGTCAGCCAGCTGCCCAGCTTTCGATAGAGCCATGGAGGATAGGGAAAAACTGACTGACTCATGTTTTGCTACTCTGTTGAGTTCTTTTTGAGTTCCCTGGCCTTTAGTAAACTAACATTCATTTTATTTGTGTCTGTGGTCTGCATGCTGTGTGAAGGCTGAGTGGAGGACATTTCTGTGTGGCATGTTTGTCTGACATAGCATGGCCTGTTGAAAGCACAATTTTAGTTTTGCCACGACCCGACAATGGGCACATAAATAAACAATAGGCCATGGTTAGTGACTTTCTTTGACTAGCGGAGAAGGTTAGGCTAGCCTTCGTGGTTAGGCTAGTTACTGTAGAGAGAGGCATAATGTGGTGTAAATGTCTGCCTGCTAGGACAGCTTACAGTGGTGTGTATCATTCCTCATACTCATAGACCATGGACGCACACACACCCACAAACGTTTAATTTCTCCCCATTTGTACTGCAAAGTGCTGTGTTAGAGCAAACTGTGTCTCCCTGTAACTGTAACAGACCAGGAACACCTTTATCATGCTGTATGGAACACATACTGAGAGCTCCTGAACTGGCTCAATGTAACCAAGTCTTTATAACTGGCTCAATGTAGCCAAGTCCTTATAACTGGCTCAATGTAGCCAAGTCTTTATAACTTGCTCAATGTAGCCAAGTCCTTATAACTGGCTCAATGTAGCCAAGTCCTTATAACTGGCTCAATGTAGCCAAGTCTTTATAACTGGCTCAATGTAGCCAAGTCTTTATAACTGGCTCAATGTAGCCAAGTCTTTATAACTGGCTCAATGTAGCCAAGTCTTTATAACTGGCTCAATGTAGCCAAGTCTTTATAACTGGCTCAATGTAGCCCTGTCTTTATAACTGGCTCAATGTAGCCCTGTCTTTATAACTGGCTCAATGTAGCCAAGTCTTTATAACTGGCTCAATGTAGCCAAGTCCTTATAACTGGCTCAATGTAGCCAAGTCTTTATAACTGGCTGAATGTAGCCAAGTCTTTATAACTGGCTCAATGTAGCCAAGTATTTATAACTGGCTCAATGTAGCCAAGTCTTTATAACTGGCTCAATGTAGCCAAGTCTTTATAACTGGCTCAATGTAGCCATGTCTTTATAACTGGCTCAATGTAGCCAAGTCTTTTTTTATGAAGATTCAGTGTGTAGGCTAGTAGATGATGAATTACTAACATCCTACATAGTTTTGACAATAATTTGACTAAATAGGTTTTTAGAACATTATTTCTCTGTAGGTTCTAGATCAATAGAGCCATAGACCAGCCAAGCTACCCAGAGACCCACTGAGAGAGACAGTTTGTCTGTGTGGATGGGCACAGATGGAGTGTTTTATTTTTGAGTGCAGCTGTTCAAATATGATTGTGCCCTACATAGATAAAAACATAGAGGGAAAAAAAACATCAGCCTGCAGCCTCTCCTGTGACACAGCCTCATCCATACTACAGTGCTGAACAACACAACCATACATCTATATACCGTTTATAGTGTAAAACCCCTTCATGATTCACTGCTAGTTACAGTCCCTGCATGACCTATTACAAGTGTGATTATTCCAGTATGGTTAGCCTAATGTTGGTGGTAATTCCTATGATTCACTGTCTGACTGATGGGGTTGAACACACAGCCTGCAGCCCCATTTAGACACTGTACTCTGTGTGTCACTCAGACCTAGTGTAGGCCTGGTGTGGTCCTCCACAATGTTTCCAGAGGTCATGATTCAGCACAACCTGTTGTGTTCTCACTTCTTTATATTACCATATATAATGTGTCATTGCATTGGTTCTTCTATGTACTTATTCTCTTTGATTAAGGGCAGTCAAACCTACATTCCAGTAGCATATTTATGTTAAAAGCACAACCTCTTTTCCCTGACCAAATACAATTGCGATAGTTGAGTGGTTCTCTATACTAAAATTGACTCATCTTACAAGTAAATGCTCTTAGTTCTGAGAGTAGGACATGTGGGTGTACTGGCCTGGCAGTAGTTTGTAATCAGAGCTACTGTACTGTGCTGCCAAGGCAGGTTTGAATGAATCCAGCCGGCTTAATTAGCTCTAACCTGCCCCTGCTAGCTAATATGTTAAACCTAAATCTCTGATTATAGAGCCTTTTTGTTATCCATAGGATGATTATGTAGTCACAGCGGCTCACAGGTAATGTCTTTCCAAAAGACAAGAAATGTTAGGTGATATAGGCTATATCTATTTGTTATCCATAGATCACCTAGGTAATGCCTAGGTGATCTGTATCTTGTTTTTATCCAAACCATCAGTACCCTTATTGTCTATGTTTCGGTCTGTCCCCAGGACCTCTTCCCTACCCCCCCTGGACTGGCCCCTGCCCCACCTGTTTGGCCAGTACGAGCTGAAGGTTGAGGTGCACCCCAAGGCCCACCACCGAGCACACTACGAGACGGAGGGAAGCAGAGGGGCGATCAAAGCTGCATCAGGTGGTCATCCTGTTGTCAAGGTAAGACCATATAGCTTATTGTACTCTTTCCCCTAGATTGATTTCCAGACAGGGCTCAAAGGCCCCTGGCATCAACATTGTTAAAGCGGGTGGACCTTCCTCACTAATTCACTGGCCTAGTACATGGTCAGTGAATAACCCATAGAAATCACAATAACCAAAACATTCAGTTATTACCAGCTGGTGTAACCAACCTTACCTAATAACTGGCAAAACACAGGTCAAATGGCTCTTTAGGTCATAGTATACAGTAGGTCATGGTCATTTTGTTGTGCCTGTCTGTTAGCATGATGCCTGACTGCCCTGCAGTGTGTTACATAAGGTAAGCCTAGAGGCGAAAGAAACGCACACCAATTTAGGCGAGGTACTGGCTAGTAGAGTAGAACACATGAAAAATGAAAGTAGAGCCGCACAGTCTAGGAGCTCAGATGCAATAATGTAATAACCTAATATCCAACGTTTAGACAGACAAGCTGTCTTCATCAGGGTATAATGACAAACACTGCGGCGTGACTAGTTTATATGGTGTCAAAGGGCACACACAGGTGTCTGCAATCATGGCCGGGTGTGGCCTGATATCATTGGTTAATTCTGATATATTAAAATAGCATACAAAAAACATAAATGGATAGCATACAATCATAGATACAATTTGGCTACATAAGCCTACAAACATTTACAATGAACAGCAAAATCACAATAATCACAAGAATGGCTTCAGATCAAAGTCTACGTTGAGACCGAAGGGAGCAAGGGTCTTTAAATTAAGATCCAGGCAGCCTCTCGTTTTAACAATAAATTGTCCAGGTCACCCCCTCTCCTAGGGAGGGTGACATGTTCAATGACAGTATAACGTAAGGATGAAATCGAGTGGTTTGCTTCCAAAAAGTAGGCCGCAACTGGGTAAGTCGAGTTTTTGCACCAAATGGTGCTACGATGCTCCGAGATTCATACTTTTAATTTGCGCTTTGTTTTACCCACATAATTTAAAGATAAATAACTGCCTTAGTGGAGCACGTGATAACACCTTTGATTGCATAAGGTAAACTTTTCTGAATTGAACCTATACCACCAGGGAAACTATCACCTGAGTCATGTAACCAAGATGTCGTTGTAGCAACCTGGACGCAGGAAGTAGAACTTAAGAAACTCTCTGATGGTAACTACAAGAGGCAGTGCAGCTCAGTTCAGTTCTGGAGGTGACCTGCATCTATACTGACAGTGACATTCTGGAAAAGGGCTCCCGAGTGGTGCAGTGGTCTAAGACACTGCATCTCAATGCAAGAGGCGTCACTGCAGTACCTGGTTTGAATCCAGGCTGCATCAAATCTGGTCGTGATTCGGAGTCCCATAGGGCGGCGCACAATTGGCCCAGCGTCGCCCGGGTTTGGCTGGGGTAAGTCGTCCTTGTAAATAAGAATTTGTTCTTAACTTACTTGCCTAGTTAAATTAAGGTTACATTTTTATTTTTTCTATTTAAAAAATCAGATTGATGCCCGTGCCTTGTAGAATCAGGACCGGTGCCAAGACTGGGACTGTCACAACATGCAGTACCTCAACTGTCAATTTATACAGCCGTCTAGGTTTCGGCAGCCAGTGCTAGTGAATTAAAGTATTATGTGTAAGTATTACCAAACAATAACCACCCCACCCCTCCCTCTGTACAGGTAGAAAGGGTGAGCTGCTGCAGCAGGCACGCCAGCAGGGCAGGTTACATCATCGCAGTCACCGTACCCGAAGCCCAATTAGTTTGTCTGTCATGTGATACCCCAGAGACTGCAGCAGAGTGAGCCTCAGCCTTACTACTGTACCAGACCTGGGTTGAAATAGTATTTGAAATATTTCTGTTACTTAACTTGTGCTTGATTGAGCTTGACTAGATCAGTGAATCCAATAATAATAAATGCCATTTAGCAGACGGTTTTATCCAAAGTGACTTACAGTCATGCATGCATACATTTTACGTATGGGTGGTCCCGGGAATCGAACCCACTACCCTGACATTACAAGTGCCATGCTCTACCAACTGAGCTACAAAGGACACGGTCCAAACCCTGTCCACCTACAACTCCACTCCAGGCAGGCTGAAGAAAAGGCTCCCAAGTATTTTGAAAGGGTTTAAATACTATTTGATCTGAGGTCTGTTACAGAACCTATGTAGCGCCACATTCCTGACCCAGGGCTCCCGTTCTGTTATCCAGTTGACAACCAGAGCAGAGCCAGGCAGCGGGTGAATATTTTATGCTCAGGGGACAGGGATCCTTTGTGTGGTGACTGAAGCGGGGCGGACGGCATCATGGGCCATGACCAGTGGTGTGTAACCCAACAATGCCCCGGCTTGGACTGTGTGTTTTCATAACCCAACAATGCCCCGGCTTGGACTGTGTGTTTTCATAACCCAACAATGCCCCGGCTTGGACTGTGTGTTTTCATAACCCAACAATGCCCCGGCTTGGACTGTGTGTTTTCATAACCCAACAATGCCCCGGCTTGGACTGTGTGTTTTCATAACCCAACAATGCCCCGGCTTGGACTGTGTGTTTTCATAACCCAACAATGCCCCGGCTTGGACTGTGTGTTTTCATAACCCAACAATGCCCCGGCTTGGACTGTGTGTTTTCATAACCCAACAAATGTTTTCATAACCCAACAATGCCCCGGCTTGGACTGTGTGTTTTCATAACCCAACAATAACCCTGTTTATAAGAGCCAGAAGGTGGCTTGTCATTCCAGTCCACTCCCTCAGGATCATCTTTTAGTTGGGGTTTTAATGGAACTATACACTGATACCCACAACAACCCCAATGTAATACTCTTCTAATTGAAGTGACCTTTAAAAATGTGGACGAGAGGAAGACCACAGTTTGGTGTCCAGAACCGCTAATTTCTTTTATTTTTGGTTATTGGTTTTTGGTTATTTTTGGTTATTTTGACGCAAATGTTGTTGACCATTTGTTCCATATAGCATAGTTTCTAAAAAAACTATGCTAACTCTCATCTCAGGGCGAGTTATACAGACGGGGTCCTGTTCCTCCATCAGAGCTAATGCTGAACCATTTCAACTGCAACCTCTCATTCTACCCCACCATGTGTGACGATGCATAATTTAGCTATCAGAATGTTGAACCCAGGCAGGTCTAGTGGTGTTGTCCTTGTTTACTAAACAGAACTTCCTCATTGTTTCTCTGCTGATGCTCTGTTTCCCCCTTTAACACTGTGGGACCAAGAGGCTGTCCTGTTATATTGACTCTGTTTCATGTCCCCTTTAACACTGTGGGACCAAGAGGCTGTCCTGTTATATTAACTCTGTTTCATGTCCCCTTTAACACTGTGGGACCAAGAGGCTGTCCTGTTATATTGACCAAGAGGCCCTGTTTGACACACCGTCCCCTTTAACACTGTGGGACCAAGAGGCTGTCCTGTTATATTGACACTCTGTTTCATGTCCCCTTTAACACTGTGGGACCAAGAGGCTGTCCTGTTATATTGACACTCTGTTTCATGTCCCCTTTAACACTGTGGGACCAAGAGGCTGTCCTGTTATATTGACACACTGTTTCATGTCCCCTTTAACACTGTGGCACCAAGAGGCTGTCCTGTTATATTGACACTCTGTTTCATGTCCCCTTTAACACTGTGGGACCAAGAGGCTGTCCTGTTATATTGACTCTGTTTCATTTATCCTTTAACACTGTGGGACCAAGAGGCTGTCCTGTTATATTGACTCTGTTTCATTTATCCTTTAACACTGTGGCACCAAGAGGCTGTCCTGTTATATTGACACTCTGTTTCATGTCCCCTTTAACACTGTGGGACCAAGAGGCTGTCCTGTTATATTGACTCTGTTTCATGTCCCCTTTAACACTGTGGGACCAAGAGGCTGTCCTGTTATATTGACTCTGTTTCCCCCTTTAACACTGTGGGACCAAGAGGCTGTCCTGTTATATTTGTTTTCACAGAAACACTGTTGTTTTGATTACAACCTGAACACCTGCCTTACTGATACAGGCCCAAGACACAATGTGCTGCTAGAGTATTTACAAAAAGTTTCAGGTAAGAAGTGCTGATCTTGGACCAGCTCCCCACCGGTCCAGAAAATCATATTCATTATGAATTCTCTATGTAAAAGACTAAACTGATCCTATATCAGCAGTCGTACTCTGAGTGAATATACAGTAGGCCCTGGTGAATAGGGGTGAGTCATCAAGGGTCAGTCACTAGGCTAACAACAGACTGACTAACAGCCTTTTCCCCTCCAGGTGCAGGTCTGTAACTAAGCCTATAGTCCCTAGCCATAGGAGGACATTGGTCCCTCAGTGTCTACAGTGTGTCACTGCATCCTTCTGCTCTGATGGCACCAGTCTTCCTGTGGGGTCCACTGACTCAGGTGATGGGACTCGTGATGTCCTCAACTGACGCCATGACTGCCATCTGGCCGTGGTGTGGGCAGCTTCCTTTTGTGACTGTTGTGTTTGTTGTCTATATCAAGACACACACACACTCTCACACGAACTCACACGTACACCCCCCTCCAGAAAAACAAGAGCATGCCACTGGGAAGGGGTCCATGGTTGGAAAATGAAGCCCGAGTCCTACCCTTGCCCACGACATTCAGGCCCTACCCTACTCATGTCCACAACGTTCAGGCGCTACCCTACCCATGTCCACGACGTTCAGGCTCTACCCTACCCATGTCCACAACGTTCAGGCTCTGCACTACCCATGTCCACAACGTTCAGGCCCTACCCTACCCATGCCCACCATGTTCACACCCTACCCTACCCAGGCCCTTTCTCCATGAGCTGCTCATCTCTGTCTGGTCCCCTGCTCCATCCCTGCACTGTGCTGCAGCCGCTCTCTGCAACGGCCCAGCTTGGGCTGCTCATGAGACGTGGTAGAGCTGTTAGCTAGCAACTTTTGGTCACTCTAAACTCCTAAAAAACTTACAGAGTATTATTATTTTCAGTGAAATAATCTATCCTGTTGACTTGGACAATGTTCTGGTTTTATATTTTCTAAGACGTTCTGACACCATGTTATGATGGTAAGATATGACTGTACAGAGACACTGCACTGCAGAGCAGGAGGGAGCCCGGCCCGTACCCTGGTTGATGAAAAAGCAGGCCTTAACCTGAAGTATAATGTTGGGGCCCTTCAGACTCGGGTCGGGTATCAGAGCTACTGTAGGTAGATGTAGCGCAGGGGAGGGGCAGTGGTGTAGTGGACGGTAAAAACAGTTTACTCACCTTTTGCGGAAAAATGCATTGAAAGTACAGGAAGCGTGACTTTTCTCACTACGACCGGCGATCAGAGTTAACCCAACCTATTTTTTTTACCACTACCACTGCAGAAGGAGCAGGACAGACGGCGGGCGGGCAGACATGGGCATGTAGGTGTGTGCGTACGTGTCTCCCCCTCAGCCAATCAGCCTACATTATTCATGCTACAGTATCTGCTTTATGCTAATTTTACCAGTCCTGTTCCTGAAGCACTTCCTGGCTTGTCTCCCTATCATCTATCTATTTGTCTAGACTCTCTGTGACTGAGCCCTGTTTATATGGCAGAAGTCAGCCAGTCTTTGTCTGCTGTTTTCTCTTATCACAGTGGGCCACAGATGCAGTTATAATGGTAGAGGTTGTGTGCCAGAGGCAGGAAGCTGTTAAGATATCCTGGTTCTCCCACCACCTGAAAGGGAAGGGTGGACTTGTCTCTGTTTTCTGCTACTGTTAAGATTCATGCTTTTACTGCCGTATGTTGACTTGTTGCAAACCAAAGGAAAAGAAAGGCAGCTTTAAAGCATGCCTCTCTATAGGATGTGTACTTCACTGATAATGCTGCTCACCTAGTTTGAGCAACAGGCATTTGTTTGCTTGGGGGGCCTCATCTTAAATTAGTGGTTTTTATTTCATCCCCCGTATTGTTTAGTAGATTTGAAAGGTCGCTAGCTACAGGGTCTCCTTCCCATAACCCCAAGGGTCACCAGGTTATCAGGCAGGGCAGCGTCATTTACATGAGAGGAACATGCAAGACTAACTGATCTTATCCACACTGTGATCAACTGGCCACTGAACTGTTCCCTTGGGCATACATACACATACATATCCTACTATAGGTTAATGAGTAGTATAAGGGAAAGTCATAAATGTAGTCTCCTCAGTCTGTGTCTCCCCCCCCAAAATAAACCATAGAGTGCAACAGAAAGAAAGCCACAGGTCTGCATGTCATAACAGTCATCTTCTAACTTAAACCTACAGTAGCCAGACAAACAAAAGCAAAACAATGTGACACTGTTTACATGGCACTGTTTGGACAGAGGTGATTCATGCCACTGTGTTCTGTGTGGAATGCTGCTTATTCCAGTGGATACCACGCTAGGCTATGCTACGCTAAGCTGTTCTAATGTAAACAGCCTGGGTTACACCATGCTAAGCTAGGGCTACTCCTCCGAGGCTAGCCAAACTGCTGGGCAGGCAGACCATAATTGTCAGGCACACCTGTTGCTAGGGGATGGGTAAGTCCAAAGCCTCTGGCTTAGCAATCCATGTGCGTATTTAACCAGCCTAATTGTGCGCTTGCTGCTTCGACACAAAGAAAAGGCGATCCACAGTGTTACACAGTTGGGCCATGGATACAGACACACACACACACAGGTGTAGAACTTAGTGTGAAATGCTTAGTTACAAGTCCTTAACCTTTCTAGGGTAGGTGAGACTCTAATGTCCCTCCAGGCCACCATCCGGTGATACTGCAGAGCGCTAACATTCTAAATACACCATTTGTTATAGTGAACATTCTTGAAAATACATGTATCTTACATCATTTAAAAGATGAACGTCTTATTAATCCAGCCGCTGTGTCAGATTTCAAAAAGGTTTACTGCGAAAGCAAACCATTCGATTTTCTGAGGACAGCTCCTCGCACACACAAGTATTATTAGCGTCACGAAATTCAGAAATAACAATAAAATAAATCGCTTACCTTTGAAGATCTTCCTCTGGTGGCAATGCCAAGTGTCCTCTGTACACAGTGAATGTTGGTTTTGTTTGATAAAATCAATTTTTATAGCCTAACATGAAACATTTGTAAACCGCTTGCGTCGTGATTTCCGTCTCATTCAACTTTGGACGAAGCGTTCGTGGTAATTACACACTAAACAAACGTTAATCCAGTTATGGTTGGTTTCATTGCAATCCTCTGCTTGTTACTAACACAACCATACATGATGGTTCTTTTCCTGGGACGTATTGACCGAAACAAATCGATTTTGAAGACCCCAATCAATGACCTCATTGCGCACCAATGGTAGGATCGCTCTATCGTTGATTGACTGTATTTTGGCCCAATGACCACTGATCATCTTGAAATCTAGCTTGGAAGATAGCCAATGAGCTGAGGTAAACGGCAATATGTAGTGGTTATACGTTCGAAGACCAGCCTTTGTCGTTAACACTGGCGTAAAAGAGGTTCATTCGCCATTGCAAATCCTACTTGACAGAGCCACGAGTGTTACGCATAGCAGTACATAGTCAATAGCATTTTCAGCCAGTTTATATATTTAAATTATGGCATATAAATCAGGAAAAGCTAAATCAAAGTCTAGGTATACAGATTTAACCCAAATTATAGAGGAAATTGATAGAGAAAGCGAGACCGAGTTGCTTCAGCACCTTTTGTCCCCTCTACCTTTGTCCCTTCTGCTCCAGTGGTGTTCACCTGCCCAGATTCATCTCTGCAGGCATGAATGTGCCTCAGGGCAAAAGGGGCACAGTAGGGAGACGGCGTTGTGCCCTTTGTCACAGGAAATGCCCCATCACCTGCACCACCTGTTCAGTAAGCCTCTGCTTTACAGCAGAAAGAGACTGCTATGGGCCATGGCACCAGCAGCACAATATTGTGTAGAGGACTGAGGGTCTTCACAATATTGTAAATAGAAAATGTGTAAATAGTTACCCTTGTTATTTGTTTATGTTTAATTATTATTATTTATTTATTTTATTTTAAAATATTTTTATATATTTTTTTTTTGGGGGGTGTTAGAATAGCATTTATGTATTTTGTATATAGTTCTTTCCTTCAAAATGTATCACTGTACCAATTCGGCCACTTGGGTACATTTGTGTGGGACACCTGGGTGACGTCATGCTCAATGTCATGTAGCTCGCTCATTTTGGAAGTTATCTGTCTAAAACTTTGCATCCCCAGCATCCCATCTGTACGTTTGGCTGTTCTTGGTCATTTGAAAGATGATGCAGCAACAATAAAAAACAGAAAACGTATGTTTATTTCCTTGTATTTTCTTCTACCAGATCTATTGTGTGATATTCTCCTACTTTCAATTCACATTTCCACAAAATTCAGAGTGTTTCCTTTCAAATGATACCAAGAAAATGCATATCCTCGCTGTGTGGTAGCAGAGAGCACAGTCTATAACTTGGGTGACTGGTGCCTTTGAACATTTTTTGGCTCTTCCTCTGACACGCCTAGTATATAGGTCCTGAATGGCAGGAAGCTTGGCCCCAGTGATGTACTGGGCCGTACGCACTACCCTCTGTAGCGCCTTATGGTCAGATGCCGAGCAGTTGCCATGCTAGGCGGTGATGCAACCAGTCAGGATGCTCTCGATGGTGCAGCTGTAGAACTTTTTGAGGATCTGGGGACCCATGCCAAATGTTTTCAGTCTCCTGAGGGGCAAAAGGTGTTGTTGTGCCCTCTTTGCGACTGTCTTGATGTGTTTGGACCATGATAGTTAGTTGGTGATGTGGACACCAAGGAACTTGAAACTCTCGACCCGCTCCACTACAGTTTACACTTACAGTATTGTGTATTAGGTAAAAGGCTTCAGTAAACAAAAACACTAAATATTAAATGTTTTATATTGCAGCCCTTGCATTTAGTTTTTAACGTTCAGTCTTTTTAATAACTTTTAATAACTCTAAATGAGTCCATGAAAATGGGATTTGAAAGACAAGATGGGCTGAGGCTGTCCAAGAGCGCATTACGTTTCCCTCTCTGGCCACACAGAATGATTTTGATATATCACCAACCCTCTCTCTGACTACCGGCGACTGTGGATCTATTTCTATACAGCATAGCCAGCAGCTTTTGTCACATATAAAGCATGTGGCTTGTTGCGTTGTCACTTTTCTACACCAGTCCCCCTCTGCTCCACTGTGTGTAGTCTTTATTCCTCTGTGTTGTCACTTTTCTACACCAGTCCCCCTCTGCTCCACTGTGTGTAGTCTTTATTCCTCTGTGTTGTCACTTTTCTACACCAGTCCCTCTCTGCTCCACTGTGTGTAGTCTTTATTCCTCTGTGTTGTCACTTTTCTACACCAGTCCCCCTCTGCTCCACTGTGTGTAGTCTTTATTCCTCTGTGTTGTCACTTTTCTACACCAGTCCCCCTCTGCTCCACTGTGTGTAGTCTTTATTCCTCTGTGTTGTCACTTTTCTACACCAGTCCCTCTCTGCTCCACTGTGTGTAGTCTTTATTCCTCTGTGTTGTCACTTTTCTACACCAGTCCCTCTCTGCTCCACTGTGTGTAGTCTTTATTCCTCTGTGTTGTCACTTTTCTACACCAGTCCCCCTCTGCTCCACTGTGTGTAGTCTTTATTCCTCTGTGTTGTCACTTTTCTACACCAGTCCCCCTCTGCTCCACTGTGTAGTCTTTATTCCTCTGTGTTGTCACTTTTCTACACCAGTCCCTCTCTGCTCCACTGTGTAGTCTTTATTCCTCTGTGTTGTCACTTTTCTACACCAGTCCCCCTCTGCTCCACTGTGTGTAGTCTTTATTCCTCTGTGTTGTCACTTTTCTACACCAGTCCCCATCTGCTCCACTGTGTGTAGTCTTTATTCCTCTGTGTTGTCACTTTTCTACACCAGTCCCCCTCTGCTCCACTGTGTGTAGTCTTTATTCCTCTGTGTTGTCACTTTTCTACACCAGTCCCTCTCTGCTCCACTGTGTAGTCTTTATTCCTCTGTGTTGTCACTTTTCTACACCAGTCCCCCTCTGCTCCACTGTGTGTAGTCTTTATTCCTCTGTGTTGTCACTTTTCTACACCAGTCCCCCTCTGCTCCACTGTGTAGTCTTTATTCCTCTGTGTTGTCACTTTTCTACACCAGTCCCCCTCTGCTCCACTGTGTGTAGTCTTTATTCCTCTGTGTTGTCACTTTTCTACACCAGTCTCTCTCTGCTCCACTGTCTAGTCTTTATTCCTCTGTTGTCACTTTTCTACACCAGTCCCCCTCTGCTCCACTGTGTGTAGTCTTTATTCCTCTGTGTTGTTGTGGCATGACGTTGTTGACTCTTTCAATAGGCATGTATGGGTAATAAAGAGGGAGATGAGCAACTCTCTGCTCTGCAGTTTGCACTGTGTGAACCGACCGGAGCTGTTGTCCTGCCCCAGGCTCTATTTGATGTAAACATGATGTAGGCTGTGAGGCTCCACTCTCATTTGATGTAATCAGGGTTAGTGTGCAGTGAGACGGCAGGGAGAGGGTACTTGGTGGTGGGAGAGAGGGGGAGATGTTTATTGTTCATTTTATATGGTTTATTTCACTTGTATTTATGTTCTATTTCACTTGCTTTGACATTGTAACATATGTTTCCCATGCCAATAAAGCGCATTGCATTGAGAGAGAGAGATGGAGAAAAGGGGAGAGAGGGGGGATGGTAAAAAGAAGGGGGAAATAGCCTTCAGCTTCAAGCAGAGGTAAGGGGAGAGACGTGGGGAGGAAGAGAGGGATAAAAAAGGGGAAAGAGTCACTGAGCAGACCTGCAGAACCATATACTGGCTGAGCATACAGTAGACGTTGCTCTGTTCTGGTGTGTGTGCGTGTGTGTGTGTTGACCTTGTTTAAACAAACGGCCAAGCGGCTCTCTGGGCCCTGGTGTGCTGGGTACAAAGCAGGGCTGTGTGCGTGGGTGGGCCCTAAGCCGTGTCAGAGCAGAGACACCACTGAACGTCATGGCCCAGAAGCCGCCCATGACCTTGACCACCGTTGTTGCCGCTCCAACATATATCTCTCTCTCTCTCTCTCACACTCTCTCTCTCACACTCGCACTCACACTAAGAGCTGTAGTTTACACCAGTGTGAGAATGCACTCATATACACACACTCATAGACACATGCACAGAGCCTTGCCATGGCAACACCAGAGAAACACAGGGAAACAACTTGGCAGAGGCATGCGCCTAAAGAACGTGTTGTGTTACAGTAGAGAGGGAGGGAGAGGGTCCGAGCTGAAGGGGGTGTGGAGCGAGGGGAGGAGGGAGGGAGGGTAGGAGCTGAAGGGGGTGAGGAGCGAGGGGAGGAGGGAGGGAGGGTCGGAGCTGAAGGGGTGTGGAGCGAGGGGAAAGGAGAGGGAGGGAGAGGGTCGGAGCTGAAGGGGTGTGGAGCGAGGGGAGGAGGGAGAGAGGGTCAGAGCTGAAGGGGTGAGGAGCGAGGGGAGGAGGGAGGGAGGGTCGGAGCTGAAGGGGGTGTGGAGCGAGGGGAAAGGAGAGGGAGGGAGAGGGTCGGAGCTGAAGGGGGTGTGGAGCGAGGGGAGGAGGGAGGGAGGGTCAGAGCTGAAGGGGGTGAGGAGCGAGGGGAGGAGGGAGGGAGGGTCGGAGCTGAAGGGGGTGAGGAGCGAGGGGAGGAGGGAGGGAGGGTCGGAGCTGAAGGGGGTGTGGAGCGAGGGGAAAGGAGAGGGAGGGAGGGGGTCGGAGCTGAAGGGGGTGGGGTGAGGGGAGAGGGTCGGAGCTGAAGGGGTGGGGAGCGAGGGGGGGAAGGGGGGAGGGAGAGGGTCGGAGCTGAAGGGGGGTGAGAGGGGGGGGAGGGAGGGTCGGAGCTGAAGGGGGTGAGGAGAGGGAGGGAGGGTCGGAGCTGAAGGGGGGTGAGGAGCAAGGGGAAAGGAGAGGGAGGGAGAGGGTCGGAGCTGAAGGGGGTGAGGAGCAAGGGGAAAGGAGGGAGGGAGAGGGTCGGAGCTGAAGGGGGTGTGGAGCGAGGGGAGGAGGGAGGGAGGGTCAGAGCTGAAGGGGGTGAGGAGCGAGGGGAGGAGGGAGGGAGGGTCGGAGCTGAAAGGGGTGTGGAGCGAGGGGAAAGGAGAGGGAGGGAGAGGGTCGGAGCTGAAGGGGGGAGGAGGGTGAGGGGAGAGGGTCGGAGCTGAAGGGGTGGGGGGAGGGGGGAGGGAGGGTCGGAGCTGAAGGGGGTGAGAGCGGGGGGGGAGGGAGGGTCGGAGCTGAAGGTTGGGTGAGGGGAGGAGGGAGGGGAGGGTCGGAGCTGAAGGGGGTGAGGAGCAAGGGGAAAGGAGAGGGAGGGAGGGTCGGAGCTGAAGGGGGTGAGGAGGAGGGGGAGAGGGTCGGAGCTGAAGGGGGTGGGAGAGCGAGGGGAAAGGGGAGAGCGGTAGAGGGTCGGAGCTGAAGGGGGTGTGGAGGAGAGGGAGGAGCGAGGGAAAGGGGAGGGAGGTAGAGGGTCGGAGCTGAAGGGGGTGTGGAGGAGAGGTGAGGAGCGAGGGAAAGGGGAGGGAGGTAGAGGGTCGGCGCTGAAGGGGGGGTGGGGGGGGAGAGGGTCGGAGCTGAAGGGGGTGAGGAGCAAGGGGAAAGGAGAGGGAGGGAGAGGGTCGGAGCTGAAGGGGGTGAGGAGCGAGGGGAGGAGGGTGGGAGAGGGTCGGAGCTGAAGGGGTGAGGAGCGAGGGGAAAGGGGAGAGAGGTAGGGTCGGAGCTGAAGGGGGTGTGGAGGAGAGGTGAGGAGCGAGGAAAGGGGTTGGAGGTAGATCGGTCGGAGCTGAAGGGGGTGAGGAGGGAGAGGGTCGGAGCTGAAGGGGGTGAGGGGAGAGAGGTAGAGGGTCAGAGCTAAAGGGGTGTGGAGGAGATGGAGGAGCGAGGGAAAGGGGTTGGAGGTAGAGGGTCGGAGCTGAAGGGGGTGAGGAGGGAGAGGGTCGGAGCTGAAGGGGGTGAGGGGAGAGAGGTAGAGGGTCAGAGCTAAAGGGGGTGTGGAGGAGATGTGAGGAGCGAGGGAAAGGGGAGGGAGGTAGAGCGTCGGAGCTGAAGGGGGTGTGGAGGAGAGGTTCGGAGCTGAAGGGGGTGAGGAGCGAGGGGAGGAGGGAGGGAGGGTCTGAGCTGAAGGGGGTGAGGATCGAGGGGGAGGAGGGAGGAGGGAGGGAGAGGGTCGGAGCTGAAGGGGGTTTGGAGCGAGGGGAAAGAGGAGGGAGGTAGAGGGTCGGAGCTGAAGGGGGTGAGGAGCGAGGGGAAAGGAGAGAGGGAGGGAGGGTCGGAGCTGAAGGGGGTGAGGAGCGAGGGGAAAGGGGAGGGAGGTAGAGGGTCGGAGCTGAAGGGGGTGTGGAGGAGAGGTGAGGAGCGAGGGGAGGGGGAGAGGGTCGGAGCTGAAGGGGGTGAGGAGGAGAGGTGAGGAGCGAGGAAAGGGGAGGGAGGTAGAGGGTCGGAGGGAGGGAGGGTCGGAGCTGAAGGGGTGTGGAGCGAGGGGAAAGGGGAGGGAGGGAGGGCCGGAGCTGAAGGGGGTGAGGAGCGAGGGAGGGAGAGGGAGGAGCGAGGGGGTAGGAGGGTCGGAGCTGAAGGGGGTGTGGAGCTAGGGGAAAGGGGAGGGAGGGAGGGCCGGAGCTGAAGGGGGGAGGAGCGAGGGAGGGAGGGAGGAGCGAGGTAGGAGGGTCAGAGCTGAAGGGGTGTGGAGCTAGGGGAAAGGGGGAGGGAGGGAGGGGGAGCTGAAGGGGGTGAGGAGCGAGGGGAAAGGTGAGGGAGGAAGAGGGTCGGAGCTGAAGGGGGTGAGGAGCGAGGGGAAAGGGAGGGAGGTAGAGGGTCGGAGCTGAAGGGGGTGTGGAGGAGAGGTGAGGAGCGAGGGAGGGGGTAGAGGGTCGGAGCTGAAGGGGGTGAGGAGGAGAGGTGAGGAGCGAGGGAAAGGGGAGGGAGGTAGAGGGTCGGAGGGAGGGAGGGTCGGAGCTGAAGGGGGTGGGAGCGAGGGGAAAGGGGAGGGAGGGAGGGCCGGAGCTGAAGGGGGTGAGGAGCGAGGGAGGGAGGGGAGGAGCGAGGGTAGGAGGGTCGGAGCTGAAGGGGTGTGGAGCTAGGGGAAAGGGGAGGGAGGGAGAGGGTCGGAGCTGAAGGGGGTGAGGAGCGAGAGGAGAGGGAGGGTCGGAGCTGAAGGAGGTGTGGAGCGAGGGGGAGGAGGGAGGGTCGGAGCTGAAGGGGGTTTGGAGTGAGGGGAGGTAGGGAGAGGGTCAGAGCTGAAGCAGTTGATGAGCGAGGGGAGGAGGGAGGGAGGGTCGGAGCTGAAGGGAGGAGGGGAGAGGGAGGGAGAGGGTCGGACCTGAAGGGGGTGAGGAGCGAGGGGAAAGGGGAGAGAGGTAGAGGGTCGGAGCTGAAAGGGGTGTGGAGAGAGGGGAAAGGAGAGAGCGGGGAGGGTCGGAGCTGAAGGGGGTGTGGGGAGGAGGGAGGGAGTGAGAGGGTCGGAGCTGAAGGGGGTGAGGAGCGAGGGGAGAGGAGAGGGAGGGAGAGGGTCGGAGCTGAAGGGGGTGAGGAGCGATGGGGAAAGGGAGAGCGGTAGAGGGTCGGAGCTGAAGGGGGTGAGGAGCGGGGGGAGGGTAGAGGGTCGGAGCTGAAGGGGGTGTGGAGCGAGGGGAAAGGAAAGAGAGGGAGGGTCGGAGCTGAAGGGGTGTGGGGAGGGGAGGGAGTGAGAGGGTCGGAGCTGAAGGGGGGTGAGGGGAGAGGGAGGGAGAGGGTCGGAGCTGAAGGGGGTGAGGAGCAAGGGGAAAGGAGAGGGAGGGAGAGGGTCGGAGCTGAAGGGGGTGAGGAGTGAGGGGGAGGGAGGGAGAGGGTCGGAGCTGAAGGGTGAGGAGCAGGGGGAGGGAGGGTCAGAGCTGAAGGGGGTGAGGGGAGAGGGAGGGAGAGGGTCGGAGCTGAAGGGGGTGAGGAGTGAGGGGAGAGGGTCGGAGCTGAAGGGGTGGGGAGCGAGGGGAAAGGGGAGAGCAATAGAGGGTCGGAGCTGAAGGGGTGTGGAGGAGAGGTGAGGAGCGAGGGAAAGGGGAGGGAGGTAGAGGGTCGGAGCTGAAGGGGATGTGGAGGAGAGGTGAGGAGCGAGGGAAAGGGGAGGGAGGTAGAGGGTCGGAGCTGAAGGGGATGTGGAGGAGAGGTGAGGAGCGAGGGAAAGGGGAGAGAGGTAGAGGGTCGGAGCTGAATGGGGTGTGGAGGAGAGGTGAGGAGCGAGGGAAAGGAGAGGGAGGGAGAGGGTCGGAGCTGAAGGGGGTGAGGAGCAGGGGGAGGGAGGGTCAGAGCTGAAGGGGGTGAGGGGAGAGGGAGGGAGAGGGTCGGAGCTGAAGGGGTGAGGAGTGAGGGGAGAGGGTCGGAGCTGAAGGGGGTGAGGAGGGAGAGGGTCGGAGCTGAAGGGGATGAGGAGTGAGGGGAGAGAGGTAGAGGGTCAGAGCTGAAGGGGGTGTGGAGGAGAGGTGAGGAGCGAGGGAAAGGGGAGGGAGGTAGAGGGTCGGCGCTGAAGGGGGTGAGGAGCGAGGGAAAGGGAGGTAGAGGGTCGGAGCTGAAGGGGGTGAGGAGCGAGGGGAGGAGGGAGGGAGGGAGGGTCGGAGCTGAAGGGGTTTGGAGCGAGGGGAAAGGGGAGGGAGGGAGAGGGTCGGAGCTGAAGGGGGTGAGGAGCGAGGGGAAAGGGAGAGGGAGGGAGGGTCGGAGCTGAAGGGGGTGAGGAGCAAGGGGAGGGAGGTAGAGGGTCGGAGCTGAAGGGGGAGAGGAGCGAGGGGGAGGGAGGTAGAGGGTCGGAGCTGAAGGGGGTGTGGAGGTGAGGAGCGAGGGGGGGGGGGGGTAGAGGGTCGGAGCTGAAGGGGGTGAGGAGGAGAGGTGAGGAGCGAGGGAAAGGGGAGGGAGGTAGAGGGTCGGAGCTGAAAGGGGTGAGGAGAAAGGGGAGGGTGGATTTAGGCATGGTGAAACATGCCGCTCTCACTGTGAAGTTTGGCGGGCTACGCTTCTGTTGGTGATACGGCACCCAACCCAACCTAGCCCATCGCTAGCCCCAGCCTAGCCCCTGCCCAACCCAGCCCAACCCAACCAAGCCCCAACCCAACCTAGCCCCAGCCCAACCTAACCCAACCCAGCCCAGCCCTAGCCCCAGGCCAGACCTAGCCCCAGCCCAACCCAACCTAGCTCCAACCCAGCCCTAGCCCCAGCCCTAGCCACAGCCCAGGCCAGCCCTAGCCCCAGCCCAACCTAGCCCCAACCCAGCCCAACCCAACCCAACCCAGCCCTGGCCCTAGCCACAGCCCAGGCCAGCCCAACCCAACACATCCCTCAACATTTTTCAAAGGCTGTTTTAAATTTCTCCTTGTTGCATGTCACCCTCTTCTCCCTGGGCCCTGCCGGCCAGGCTGTTTTCTCTTCTAATACTGGATCAGTGGAACAGATGCCACAGAACCAAAATAAGCCTCTCTTTATTTAGACCTGAATCTGTAATGGTATCCAGCAGTTTTATATTTAGGTAACCTAGCAGGCAGCCTATGGTTGTGTTCCAAATGGCATTCTAGTCCCTACATAGCGACCTGCTTTCAACAAGAGCCCTGGTCGAAATAGTGCACTTACTGCAGTATGTATGGGATAGGGTGGCAGACATACATCCAGCAGCAGCAGTGCGGTGTGTGTCAGACATGTGACTGGTATTAATGTCAGCAGGTTTAATATGACTACTGACTGACGTGACCCATCAGATCTTATTGACCAGCTGGTCCCAGAGGATTTGAGGAGGTTAAGAAAGTGCAGAGACCACCCTCCTGTGGTATTTCACACCAACCATGTATTTGGTGGGGGATGTGAGGCGAGGAATGTGAAACAAGCAGGCAGAGGGTGCGTGTTTGTGTGTCTGTGTCTGTGTATGTGTGTGTGTGTGTGTGTGCATGCCTGACCAGCATCACCACCCTGGATGGTTCCGACCTTGAATATGTGGACATCTATAAGTACCTAGGTGTCTGGCTAGACTGTAAACTCTCCTTCCAGACTCATATCAAACATCTCCAATCGAAAATCAAATCAAGAGTCGGCTTTCTATTCCGCAACAAAGACTCCTTCACTCACGCCGCCAAACATACCCTAGTAAACCTGACTATCCTACCGATCCTCGACTTCGGCGATGTCATCTACAAAATTGCTTCCAACACTCTACTCAGCAAACTGGATGCAGTTTATCACAGTACCATCCGTTTTGTCACTAAAGCACCTTATACCACCCACCACTGTGACTTGTATGCTCTAGTCAGCTGGCCCTCGCTACATATTCGTCGCCAGACCCACTGGCTCCAGGTCATCTACAAGTCCATGCTAGGTAAAGCTCCGCCTTATCTCAGTTCACTGGTCACGATGGCAACACCCATCTGTAGCACACGCTCCAGCAGGTGTATCTCACTGATCATCCCTAAAGCCAACACCTCATTTGGCTGCCTTTCGTTCCAGTTCTCTGCTGCCTGTGACTGGAACGAATTGCAAAAATCGCTGAAGTTGGAGACTTTTATCTCCCTCACCAACTTCAAACATCTGCTATCTGAGCAGCTAACCTATCGCTGCAGCTGTACATAGTCTATCGCTAAATAGCCCACCCATTTTTACCTACCTCATCCCCATACTGTTTTTATTTATTTACTTTTCTGATCTTTTGCACACCAATATCTCTACCTGTACATGACCATCTGATCATTTATCACTCCAGTGTTAATCTGTAAAATTGTAATCATTCGCCTACCTCCTCATGCCTTTTGCACACAATGTATATAGACTCCCCTTTTGCTTCTACTGTGTTATTGACTTGTTAATTGTTTACTCCATGTGTAACTCTGTTGTCTGTTCACACTGCTATGCTTTATCTTGGCCAGGTCGCAGTTGCAAATGAGAACTTGTTCTCAACTAGCCTACCTGGTTAAATAAAGATGAAATAAATTTTAAAAATGTGTCTACTCTGCCTGTGTCTACGTGTGTGTGTCTACTCTGCCTGTGTGTGTCTACATGTGTGTGTGTGTCTGCGTGTGTCTACTCTGCCTGTGTCTAGGTGTGTGTGTCTGCGTGTGTCTACTCTGCCTGTGTCTACGTGTGTGTGTGTGTGTGTGTGTGTGTGTGTGTGTGTCTGCGTGTGTCTACTCTGCCTGTGTCTGTGTGTGTGTGTGTGTCTACTCTGCCTGTGTCTACTGTGTGTGTGTGTGTCTACTCTGCCTGTGTCTACGTGTGTGTGTGTGCGTGTGTCTACTCTGCCTGTGTCTACGTGTGTGTGTCTACTCTGCCTGTGTCTACGTGTGTGTGTGTGTGCGTGTGTGTCTACTCTGCCTGTGTCTACGTGTGTGTGTGTGTGTGTGTGTCTACTCTGCCTGTGTCTACATGTGTGTGTCTGCGTGTGTCTACTCTGCCTGTGTCTACGTGTGTGTGTCTGCGTGTGTCTACTGTGCCTGTGTCTACGTGTGTGTGAGTGTGTGTCTACTCTGCCTGTGTCTACATGTGTGTGTCTGCGTGTGTCTTCTCTGCCTGTGTCTACGTGTGTGTGTGTGTGTGTGTGTCTACTCTGCCTGTGTCTACGTGTGTGTGTGTGTGTGTCTACTCTGCCTGTGTCTACGTGTGTGTGTGTGCGTGTGTCTACTCTGCCTGTGTCTAAGTGTGTGTGTGTGTGTGTGTCTACTCTGCCTGTGTCTACATGTGTGTCTGCGTGTGTCTACTCTGCCTGTGTCTACGTGTGTGTGTGTGTGTGTGTCTACTCTGCCTGTGTCTACATGTGTGTGTCTGCGTGTGTCTACTCTGCCTGTGTCTACGTGTGTGTGTGTGTCTATTCTGCCTGTGTCTACGTGTGTGTGTGTGTGTCTACTCTGCCTGTGTCTACGTGTGTGTGTGTGTGCGTGTGTCTACTCTGCCTGTGTCTACGTGTGTGTGTGTGTGTGTGTCTACTCTGCCTGTGTCTACGTGTGTGTGTGTGTGTGTGTGCGTGTGTGTCTACTCTGCCTGTGTCTACATGTGTGTGTGTGTGTGTGTGTGTGTGTGCGTGTGTACTCTGCCTGTGTCTACGTGTGTGTGTGTGTGTGTCTGCGTGTGTCTACTCTGCCTGTGTCTACGTGTGTGTGTGTGTGCGTGTGTGTCTACTCTGCCTGTGTCTACGTGTGTGTGTGTGTGCGTGTGTCTACTCTGCCTGTGTCTACGTGTGTGTGTGTCTGCGTGTGTCTACTCTGCCTGTGTCTACGTGTGTGTGTGTGTGTCTGCGTGTGTCTACTCTGCCTGTGTCTACATGTGTGTCTGAATGTGTCTACTCTGCCTGTGTCTACATGTGTGTGTGTGTGTATCTGCGTGTGTCTAGTCTGCCTGTGTCTACATGTGTGTCTACTCTGCGTGTGTCTACTCTGTGTCTACGTGTGTGTGTGTGTGTGCGCGCGTGTGTGTCTACTCTGCCTGTGTCTACGTGTGTGTGTGTGTGTGTGTGTGTGTCTACTCTGCCTGTGTCTACGTGTGTGTGCGTGTGTCTACTCTGCCTGTGTCTACATGTGTGTGTGTCTGCGTGTGTCTACTCTGCCTGTGTCTACGTGTGTGTCTGCGTGTGTCAACTCTGCCTGTGTCTACGTGTGTGTGTCTGTGTGTGTCTACTCTGCCTGTGTCTACGTGTGTGTGTGTGTGTGTCTACTCTGCCTGTGTCTACGTGTGTGTGCGTGTGTCTACTCTGCCTGTGTCTACATGTGTGTGTGTCTGCGTGTGTCTACTCTGCCTGTGTCTACGTGTGTGTCTGCGTGTGTCAACTCTGCCTGTGTCTACGTGTGTGTGTCTGTGTGTGTCTACTCTGCCTGTGTCTACGTGTGTGTGTCTGCGTGTGTCTACTCTGCCTGTGTCTACGTGTGTCTGCGTGTGTCTGCGTGTGTCTACTCTGCCTGTGTCTACGTGTGTGTCTGCATGTGTCAACTCTCTGCCTGTGTCTACGTGTGCGCGCGTGTGTGTGTCTACTCTGCCTGTGTCTACGTGTGTGTGTGTGTGTGTCTACTCTGCCTGTGTCTACGTGTGTGTGCGTGTGTCTACTCTGCCTGTGTCTACATGTGTGTGTGTCTGCGTGTGTCTACTCTGCCTGTGTCTACGTGTGTGTCTGCGTGTGTCAACTCTGCCTGTGTCTACGTGTGTGTGTCTGTGTGTGTCTACTCTGCCTGTGTCTACGTGTGTGTGTCTGCGTGTGTCTACTCTGCCTGTGTCTACGTGTGTGTCTGCGTGTGTCTACTCTGCCTGTGTCTACCTGTGTCTACTCTGCCTGTGTCTACGTGTGTGTGTCTGCGTGTGTCTACTCTGCCTGTGTCTACGTGTGTGTGTCTACTCTGCCTGTGCGTACGTGTGTGTGTGTGTGTGTGTCAACTCTGCCTGTGTCTACGTGTGTGTCTACTCTGCCTGTGTCTACGTGTGTGTGTGTGTGTGTGTGTGTCTACTCTGCCTGTGTCTACGTGTGTGTGTGTGTGTGCGTGTGTGTCTACTCTGCCTGTGTCTACGTGTGTGTGTGTGTCTACTCTGCCTGTGTCTACATGTGTGTGTCTGCGTGTGTCTACTCTGCCTGTGTGTGTGTGTGTGTGTGTGTGTGTGTGTGTGTGTGTGTGTGCGTGTGTCTACTCTGCCTGTGTCTACGTGTGTGTGTCTGCGTGTGTCTACTGTGCCTGTGTCTACGTGTGTGTGTGTGTCTGTGTGTCTAGTCTGCCTGTGTCTACATGTGTGTCTACTGCCTGTGTCTACGTGTGTCTACTCTGTGTGTGTGTGTGTGTGTGTGTGTGCGCGCGTGTGTGTGTCTACTCTGCCTGTGTCTACGTGTGTGTGTGTGTGTGTCTACTCTGCCTGTGTCTACGTGTGTGTGCGTGTGTCTACTCTGCCTGTGTCTACATGTGTGTGTGTGTGCGTGTGTGTCTACTCTGCCTGTGTCTACGTGTGTGTGTGTGTGTGTGTGCGTGTGTACTCTGCCTGTGTCTACGTGTGTGTGTGTGTCTGCGTGTGTCTACTCTGCCTGTGTCTACGTGTGTGTGTGTGTGCGTGTGTGTCTACTCTGCCTGTGTCTACGTGTGTGTGTGTGTGTGTGTGTGTGTGTGCGTGTGTCTACTCTGCCTGTGTCTACGTGTGTGTGTGTCTGCGTGTGTCTACTCTGCCTGTGTCTACGTGTGTGTGTGTGTCTGCGTGTGTCTACTCTGCCTGTGTCTACATGTGTGTCTGAATGTGTCTACTCTGCCTGTGTCTACATGTGTGTGTGTGTGTGTATCTGCGTGTGTCTAGTCTGCCTGTGTCTACATGTGTGTCTACTCTGCGTGTGTCTACTCTGTGTCTACGTGTGTGTGTGTGTGTGTGTGTGTGTGCGCGCGTGTGTGTCTACTCTGCCTGTGTCTACGTGTGTGTGTGTGTGTGTCTACTCTGCCTGTGTCTACGTGTGTGTGCGTGTGTCTTCTCTGCCTATGTCTACATGTGTGTGTGTCTGCGTGTGTCTACTCTGCCTGTGTCTACGTGTGTGTCTGCGTGTGTCAACTCTGCCTGTGTCTACGTGTGTGTGTCTGCGTGTGTCTACTCTGCCTGTGTCTACGTGTGTGTCTGCGTGTGTCTACTCTGCCTGTGTCTACCTGTGTGTCTGCGTGTGTCTACTGTGTGCCTGTGTCTACGTGTGTGTCTGCGTGTGTCTACTCTGCCTGTGTCTACGTGTGTGTGTCTACTCTGCCTGTGCGTACGTGTGTGTGTGTGTGTCAACTCTGCCTGTGTCTACGTGTGTGTCTACTCTCTGCCTGTGTCTGTGTGTGTGTGTGTGTGTCTACTCTGCCTGTGTCTACGTGTGTGTGTGCGTGTGTGTCTACTCTGCCTGTGTCTACGTGTGTGTGTGTGTGTGTGTGTGTCTACTCTGCCTGTGTCTACTGTGTGTGTGTGTCTGCGTGTGTCTACTCTGCTGTGTGTGTGTGTGTGTGTGTGTGTGTGTGTGTGTGTGTCTGCGTGTGTCTACTCTGCCTGTGTCTACGTGTGTGTGTCTGCGTGTGTCTACTGTGCCTGTGTCTACGTGTGTGTGTGGCTACTCTGCCTGTGTCTACATGTGTGTGTCTGCGTGTGTCTTCTCTGCCTGTGTCTACGTGTGTGTGTGTGTGTGTGTCTACTCTGCCTGTGTCTACTCTGCCTGTGTCTGTGTGTGTGTGTGTCTACTCTGCCTGTGTCTACGTGTGTGTGCGTGTGTCTACTCTGCCTGTGTCTAAGTGTGTGTGTGTGTGTCTACTCTGCCTGTGTCTACATGTGTGTGTCTGCGTGTGTCTACTCTGCCTGCCTGTGTCTACTGTGTGTGTGTGTGTGTGTGTCTACTCTGCCTGTGTCTACATGTGTGTGTCTGCGTGTGTCTACTCTGCCTGTGTCTACGTGTGTGTGTGTGTGTCTACTCTGCCTGTGTCTACGTGTGTGTGTGTGTCTACTCTGTCCTGCCTCTGCCTGTGTCTACGTGTGTGTGTGTGTGTGTGTCTACTCTGCCTGTGTCTACGTGTGTGTGTGTGTGTGTGTGTGTGTGTCTACTCTGCCTGTGTCTACGTGTGTGTGTGTGCGTGTGTGTCTACTGCCTGTGCCTGTGTCTACGTGTGTGTGTGTGTGTGTGTGTGCGTGTGTGTGTACTCTGCCTGTGTCTACGTGTGTGTGTGTGTCTGCGTGTGTCTACTCTGCCTGTGTCTACGTGTGTGTGTGTGTGTGTGCGTGTGTGTCTACTCTGCCTGTGTCTACGTGTGTGTGTGTGTCTGTGTGTGTCTACTCTGCCTGTGTCTACGTGTGTGTGTGTGTGTCTGCTACTCTGCCTGTGTCTACTCTGCCTGTGTCTACATGTGTGTCTGAATGTGTCTACTCTGCCTGTGTCTACATGTGTGTGTGTGTGTGTGTCTGCGTGTGTCTACTCTGCCTGTGTCTGCCTGTGTCTACATGTGTGTCTACTCTGCGTGTGTCTACTCTGTGTCTACGTGTGTGTGTGTGTGCGCGCGTGTGTGTGTCTACTCTGCCTGTGTCTATGTGTGTGTGTGTGTGTGTCTACTCTGCCTGTGTCTACGTGTGTGTGCGTGTGTCTACTCTGCCTGTGTCTACATGTGTGTGTGTCTGCGTGTGTCTACTCTGCCTGTGTCTACGTGTGTGTCTGCGTGTGTCAACTCTGCCTGTGTCTACGTGTGTGTGTCTGTGTGTGTCTACTCTGCCTGTGTCTACGTGTGTGTGTCTGCGTGTGTCTACTCTGCCTGTGTCTACGTGTGTGTCTGCGTGTGTCTACTCTGCCTGTGTCTACCTGTGTCTACTCTGCCTGTGTCTACGTGTGTGTCTGCGTGTGTCTACTCTGCCTGTGTCTACGTGTGTGTGTGTGTGTCTACTCTGCCTGTGTCTACCTGTGTCTACTCTGCCTGTGTCTACGTGTGTGTGTGTCTGCGTGTGTCTACTCTGCCTGTGTCTACGTGTGTGTCTACGTGTCTGCGTGTGTCTACTCTGCCTGTGTCGTGTGTCTACTCTGCCTGTGTCTACCTGTGTCTACTCTGCCTGTGTCTGTCTACGTGTGTGTGTGTGTCTGCGTGTGTCTACTCTGCCTGTGTCTACGTGTGTGTGTCTGCGTGTGTCTACTCTGCCTGTGTCTGTGTGTGTGTGTGTGCGTGTGTCTACTCTGCCTGTGTCTACGTGTGTGTGTGTGTGTGTGTGTCAACTCTGCCTGTGTCTACGTGTGTGTGTGTGCGTGTGTCTGCCTCTGCCTGTGTCTACGTGTGTGTGTGTGTCTACTCTGCCTGTGTCTACGTGTGTGTGTGTGCGTGTGTGTCTACTCTGCCTGTGTCTACGTGTGTGTGTGTGTGTCTACTCTGCCTGTGTGTGTGTCTACTCTGCCTGTGTCTACGTGTGTGTGTGTGTGCGTGTGTCTACTCTGCCTGTGTCTACGTGTGTGTGTGCGTGTGTCTACTCTGCCTGTGTCTACTGTGTGTGTGTCTGCCTGTGTCTACGTGTGCCTGTGCGTGTGTCTGCGTGTGTCTACTCTGCCTGTGTCTACATGTGTGTCTGAATGTGTCTAGTCTGCCTGTGTCCACATGTGTGTCTACATGTGTGTCTGCGTGTGTCTACTCTGTGTCTACTGTGTGTGTGTGTGTGTGTGTGTGTGTGTGTGTGTGTGTGCCTGTGTGTGTGTGCGCGTGTGTCTACTCTGCCTGTGTCTACGTGTGTGTGTGTGTGTGTGTCTACTCTGCCTGTGTCTACGTGTGTGTCTGCGTGTGTCTACTCTGCCTGTGTCTACGTGTGTGTCTGCGTGTGTCTACTCTGCCTGTGTCCACGTGTGTGTGTCTGCGTGTGTCTACTCTGCCTGTGTCTATGTGTGTGTCTGCGTGTGTCTACTCTGCCTGTGTCTACGTGTGTGTCTGCGTGTGTCTACTCTGCCTGTGTCTACGTGTCTACTCTGCCTGTGTCTACTCTGCCTGTGTCTACGTGTGTCTACTCTGCGTCTGCGTGTGTCTACTCTGCCTGTGTCTACGTGTGTGTGTCTACTCTGCCTGTGTCTACGTGTTTGTCTGCGTGTGTCTACTCTGCCTGTGTCTACGTGTGTGTCTGCGTGTGTCTACTCTGCCTGTGTCTACGTGTGTGTGTCTACTCTGCCTGTGCGTACGTGTGTGTCTGCGTGTGTCTACTCTGCCTGTGTCTACGTGTGTGTGTCTACTCTGCCTGTGCGTACGTGTGTGTCTGCGTGTGTCTACTCTGCCTGTGTCTACGTGTGTGTGTCTACTCTGCCTGTGTCTACGTGTGTGTGTCTACTCTGCCTGTGCGTACGTGTGTGTGTGTCTGTATTTTTTGCTTATTTGCCCTCGCATGTGTTATGTTTACATAACACTTTACACATTACAGTATTTGGAAAGGTGTATGTTGGGACTGAAAAATGGAAATTGCAAAGAAAATAGTTATTTTGGAAGTAGTTTTAAATGTCAGAGGTTGTTAAATTAGCCATCTCTGTCTTCTGTTTCTGTTCTGTTTAACCGTGTGGTGTTGACTCACTGGGAGTGCTGATGCAGGGCTTTTTCTTCTCTACAGTCAGGCCCTAAACAGTTTTACCTGCCATATTATTTCATTTGGAGCAGCCCACATCTGCTGAGTTTGTTTGATAACATAATGACTCGCTACCAGACCTGGGCCTCGTGTTATAGACTAGAGACCGAGAAAGGCCTTGGTGTAGTGGGTCTTTACAGAAACTTCTACTCCAGACCTGGGCCTTGTGTTATAGACTAGAGACCGAGAAAGGCCTTGGTGTAGTGGGTCTTTACAGAAACCTCTACTCCAGACCTGGGCCTTGTGTTATAGACTAGAGACTGAGAGAGGCCTTGGTGTAGTGGGTCTTTACAGAAACCTCTACTCCAGACCTGGGCCTTGTGTTATAGACTAGAGACTGAGAGAGGCCTTGGTGTAGTGGGTCTTTACAGAAACTTCTACTCCAGACCTGGGCCTCGTGTTATAGACTAGAGACTGAGAGAGGCCTTGGTGTAGTAGGTCTTTACAGAAACCTCTACTCCAGACCTGGGCCTCGTGTTATAGACTAGAGACTGAGAGAGGCCTTGGTGTAGTGGGTCTTTACAGAAACCTCTACTCCAGACCTGGGCCTTGTGTTATAGACTAGAGACTGAGAGAGGCCTTGGTGTAGTAGGTCTTTACAGAAACCTCTACTCCAGACCTGGGCCTCGTGTTATAGACTAGAGACTGAGAGAGGCCTTGGTGTAGTAGGTCTTTACAGAAACTTCTACTCCAGGATGAACTGCAGGTGTTCAAAGTATTTTATGTGAACAGAGTATTTTGTTTAGAGACGCGAAAAGTACCTCAGCACGAAACATGGTTTCACAAAACAATAACAATACTTGATTTCTGACCACGTTTTGTGCTCTAGTGCTTGTCACGTCCCTTCCTCTCTCTCTCTCTCTTTCACCCCCCCCGCGCTCTCACAGTTTCACACCCACACAGAAACATAAAGTCGCTATATGGTGTCTGGAACACACATGGTGTGCTGTGAATAAACATTACAACGCCACACACTCACAGATTTACACACACGCACACAGTCAGTCAGTCAGTCAGTACTCACTTCCATAGTCCGCTTGCCATATCTATACTAGTAATAACAGACTGTAAAGCACCTCATAAAGCCATGCCTAATGACTTTGAGCTTTTTGAAAGTAGACTTAAGATTTTGTTTACGATCACAGGTAATTGTAATGATAATTATCACTAGTTAGCTAGACACATGCAGACACACACACACATTGATGTATTTCATGTTGATGGGGTTCTCTAGGGATTGAGGATGACCCCATAATAGGGGGATATTATACAGGAAGTAATGTTGATCGTATAAACAACTTTCAGCACATCTAAATATATTCAAGTGCCAAAATGAAGACAAGCTTTTTTGACATTTGGAGTTGCAGTCAGAGTCTGCACATCCATTGTCTCAGAGATTCGTTGCACTCTATTTCTTATGAGACTTTACCTTTCTGCTCGACTCACCTGGTACCCTACAAAGACTAACCCTGTAGGGACAATATTAATACCACTATAACAGCTGTGTTTCTGTATTCAGGTAGGGTTAAATCAATGGTTGTTGTCCTATTTGCAGATCAAAGAGACCATTATAGTGCACATCTCTTCCTCTGTTTAAAAGCTCTGAAGGACTAATCCATTACTAGGCTGAACTGTTCACCAACCCTGTCCGCTCAGCTGGGTGCCAATGTGTTGTGGATGCAACAGGCCCTATCCCTGACTCTGGCCTTGTTTCGACGGGCGAAATGGCACCGCCTCTGAGGCTGATCGCCCGATGTGTGTGTGTGTGTCACAGTGTGAGACAAGGATGTGACCTCGCACGCTTCGCCCCGCCCCGCTTCTTAGCGTAGTCAGGGAGGAGTCAGATTGTCTCCTAGGTATCAGCCTGTAGCCCGTAGGTCCAACAGGAGCAGGCTTAGAGGGCACACACACTTCCAAGACATCCAGCTAGGAATGATTTCAGGGGGCTTTCCCTGTCACTTTAAGTTCTATCCTAAGCCTGTGTGTGCCCCTCTGCCAGGTGCTCTTTACTCCATTGTTCTAATGCATGCAATATCAAAATGCTTTGGTTTTTGTTCATTAAAGCAGTGGCTGCATTTGATTAGTAAGCACCCAGTACTTCAGCATGAACAATGCATTGCGGAACTGTAAATTCTAACTGAGACAAATTGTCCAGTACAATTGGAAGTAGGCCTACTTAGCTTAGCTGTAAGCATGTGTTGAAAGGTTGAATCAAGAATGAAGTCCAAATGGAACAGAACAGGTACTGTAAAGGTCTCCATGTGTTGAAAGGTTAAGAATCAAGAATGAAGTCCAAATGGAACAGAACAGGTCTAATCACCCATACTGTAAAGGTCTCCATGTGTTGAAAGGTTAAGAATCAAGAATCAAGTCCAAATGGAACAGAACAGGTCTAATCACCCATACTGTAAAGGTCTCCATGTGTTGAAAGGTTAAGAATCAAGAATCAAGTCCAAATGGAACAGAACAGGTCTAATCACCCATACTGTAAAGGTCTCCATGTGTTGAAAGGTTAAGAATCAAGAATGAAGTCCAAATGGAACAGAACAGGTCTAATCACCCATACTGTAAAGGTCTCCATGTGTTGCTGGTGCTTTCCTAGATGTGCCTGCCTGTATAAATAGGCGGAGCTGCAAAGCAGAGAGGAGAGTGACCTAACCTGGTTGAGTTGAGCCTGGCAGGGCTGCAGTGGGCAGCTGCTGGGCCTGCTTTTACATTTTTTTGCCATCCACCCTGAAGATGAATTAACCAGCCAGACCAGACCAGCCGGGCCTTGTAACCTGTAACTAGGCCTATGAGGAACCAGGTCATCATAAACCCTGCCCCCTTTCTCTCTCTCTCTCTCTCTCACACACACACATACACAGAGGTTAGAGGTCAGGGAGAGGGGGTAGGCTGGGTTCACTGCGTTAACAAAGCCCCTGACCAGCATCGTCTTGCAAGACTGTGTGTCCCGGCTACCTCACCTCCCTACCCCTATTCAGAACACTGAGGCTTTATGCTCCTTAGAGCCCTGCTCCCGTCTTCAGCGTTATAGTAGTAGAGGTGTAGAGGTCTTTACCACCCTGTATGATACCCAGGGGACTCGTCTTCTCTCAAAGACCACTAAACATAACACATCGTTTCCACTGACTGTCTGACCCCAACAGGCCCCCATACCTCTATTCTGACCCCGCTGGGTCCCAGCTATGTGTTTTAGTCAGAGAGAAAATAGTCTGAAAATTCAATAAAAACCAATGTTGTGGCTGATAGGATCTCTCCCCCCTAAGTGAGCACACACCACCACAGTCAAGCTTTCAGTTGGAGCTGGAAAGGAAAAGGATGTCCAATAATTGGTTTCAGAGAAAGTAAATATTTTGAAACCTAGCGGCATGTGATTTTTGGTGGTTGGTGTTTTTCTCAGGTACATTTGTTTCCATCCAGACCATAATTTCACTGTTTTGGCTGCTGTTGGTCTGTGGACTGCATAATGACAACTCCCACCCTCAAACCCCCCTCCTTTCTTTTCTCTTTTTTCTCCTTCCACACTTAACCTTTTTCTCTCTTTCCCCAAACGGTAACGCCGGTGTGTGACGCAGGGTGGGGAGCAGGGGTAACCCTCCAGCTGCAGTGGAGCCAGGGGTTGGATGTGGCTTGGCTGGGTCGGGGAGGTGGGTACGGGGGGGTGGTGGGTGGAAGTTGTGGTGGAGGGGGTGCCATCCTGCCGTCACGGCCCCTGCCAAGCACAACATTCCTGACAGTAGTGGGATTGTGTTGTCAGTGTTTTCTCTGTCCCTCTGAGGAGTGGATGGAGGGGAGGGCCTTTCACCTGCATGGCAGGATGATGGCCATTTTGGCTCCTGAAAGAGCCAAGAAGGAGAGAGCAGCTGCACAGGCTGCCCAGGACTCAGGCCAAGCTGGCACTGGCACCACAGCTGGATCAGGGTCATGGGCGTTGGTTGGCAATTTCACTGACAGGTTTAGTCTAGAACCCAAAACCGCAGCTTCACCAATAAAAGGTTCTTTAAAAGGTGCACGATAGACCACACAGAATGAGTTGAAGATCATATACGTGGTGACTTGTTTTTCCAAGTTTGCACTCCATTCAGTAAAGTTGTAGCCATTTTGTTTCCGGTACTGTGGTGCACCAAAGAATGTCTTTCAAGATTTTTTTTCACCCCATTTCCATGTTCTTTCTCCTTTCTCTCTCGTGTTTTGAAAACGTGTTTCCTCGTTTTTTGCTTGGTCTTTTTGGGTAGCTCCGACCTGTTGGGGGTTTGTCTCGGAAAATACTGGGCTACGGTCTTAGATGGCGGTTCCTCTGCAGAAGGGATTTTGGAGGTAACTGTGCACATGCGGATTGTGATCCCTGTTAAAACAGAGAGTAGACAAAGGGGAATTGATGAGGGTCTTTAGTTAGAGGAAGAGAACGTGTTTGCGCGTGTGTGTGTGTGTGCCTGTGTGTGTGTTGACCTGGTTGGAGGCCAAGTAGAGGGATCCAGATGAATCTCCAGAGATCCTGCCAAAAATTCCTGACTGACTGGGGTTTTCACTTGAATGTTTGAAGCTGACATTTAGGCTAGACTCCCTCCAGAAAAGAGAGAAGTGGGCATTGGGAAGTAAAGGAAATGTGCAGATTGTCCTGGAAGTGAGATGCTCATATGGACTCTATCTACATACTCATGTTTTTTTGGGGGGGGTTTTCTCCCCCCTTCCCTCCATATCTCTGCCTTGTCTCAGCTGATGGGCTACAACGAGAAGCCTGTCAACCTACAGATGTTCATCGGCACGGCAGACGACCGCTACCTCAGACCACACGCCTTCTACCAGGTGCATCGGATCACTGGGAAAACGGTGGCCACCGCCAGCCAGGAGATCATCATCTCCAGCACCAAAGTTCTCGAGATTCCTCTGCTTCCCGAAAACAATATGTCTGCCAGGTGGGTGTCATGGTCGCTCAAGGATTACATTACTCAGTTGAATTATGAGTGCTACCTCCTAGCACAGAGGAAGACCTTGAAAGTGTAAAAATAACAGTTTATGATCAAACAGGATCATAATATCCACAGACAGACAGACACACATGCATACATACATACATACATACGGTAGGGATTTTATTTGTCTTAATTCAAACCAACAGGAGGGTTAAGTTCAGCAGGAAAATATGAGAATTTCCCACCAAGCAGAATATGCTTTTAATACACTTTATTCCCTTATTTAGGGATCTACATAGACCACAGTATATATTTAGGCTTTTATTTCAAAGGCTCTGGTTTTCCAAGATGTTTTGTCTTAGATCTGGTGTTTCCCTCATAGCTGTATGATTAATAAATCATATTTACAGCATTTACACATTTGTAATTTGACTCATATGTTTTCACAATATGATGGCAAAGGTTTATTATGGAATTCATTCAGCCTAATACATTGCTTAATTGATACCCAATCGGGGGGTGTTGCTTAGCTCCCCTCCCTATCTCTCTTGCAGTATTGACTGTGCTGGCATCCTGAAGCTGCGGAACTCAGACATTGAGCTGCGGAAGGGGGAGACTGATATCGGGCGGAAGAACACGCGCGTGCGAGTGGTGTTTCGTGTTCACATTCCCCAGCCCAATGGGAAGGTTCTCTCTCTACAGGCTGCATCCATCCCCGTGGAGTGTTGTGAGTATCCAGATCCTGTTCAGATGCACACACACACATACATACATACATACATACAGCCCTTTTCTCTCTCTTTACCGCCCCCCCCCCACTCATCTCTTTTCTCTGTCTCTCTCTCTCATATGTACCTTGCTGCCTATGTAAACCCCTCTCCTCTCCTCTATCCTCCCAGCCCAGCGTTCGGCCCAGGAGCTTCCCCAGGTAGAGAAGGCCAGTCTGACCGGCTGTCTGGTCAGCGGGGGAGAGGAGATGGTCATCACAGGATCCAACTTCTTCCCCGAATCAAAGGTCATATTCCTGGAGAAGGGCCCTGGTAAGAGACTTGTACACACAGCGTCTCACACACAGGGGGGAGATCCTTAGGGACATCCTTGCTGAGGAATGTGATTGTTTTTCTTGATTATTTGTATTGTATTGTATTTGACTTTATTTTGTAAATTGTGTATACAGTATGCAGGGCTCCCTTGTGAATGAGACATTGGTCTCTATGGTGTCTCCCTTTTTAAAATAACAGTCAAATAAAATATTGTTGACCCACAAGCTGACTCATAATTCACATGGTCGAACCGTCCAACGCATCAGGAGAGATTATTTTTAGTTTGTCCTCTTGCTACAATGGTTTTATATGAGATACAGTTGAAGTCGGAAGTTTACATACACTTAGGTTGGAGTCATTAAAACTCGTTTTTCCACAAATTTCTTGTCAACAAACTATAGTTTTGGCAAGTCTGTTGTGTCATGCACAAAGTAGATGTCCTAAGTAATTTTTCCAACAATTGTTTACAGACAGATTATTTCACTTATAATTTGCTGTATCACATTTCCAGTGGGTCAAAAGTTTACACACACTAAGTTGACTGCCTTTAAACAGCTTGCTAAATTCCAGAAAATTATGTCATGGCTTTAGAAGCTTCTGATAGGCTAATTGACATAATTTGAGTCAATTGGAGGTGTACCTGTGGATGTATTTCAAGGCCTACCTTCAAACTCGGTGCCTCTTTGCTTGACATCATGGGCAAATAAAAATAAATCAGCAAAGACCTCAGAAAAATAATTGTAGACCTCCACAAGTCTGGTTCATCCTTGGGAGCAATTTCCAAATGCCTGAAGGTATCACGTTCATCTGTACAAACAATAGTACCTAAGTATAAACACCATGGGACCATGCAGCTGTCATACCGCTCAAGAAGGAGACGTGTTTTGTATCCTAGAGATGAACGTACTTTGGTGTGAAAAGTGCAAATCAATCCCAGAACAACAGCACAGGACCTTGTGGAGGAAACAGGTACAAAAGTATCTATATCCACAGTAAAATGAGTCCTATATCGACATAACCTGAAAGGCCACTCAGCAAGGAAGAAGCCACTGCTCCAAAACCGCCACAAATAAGCCAGACTATGGTTTGCAACTGCAGATGGGGACAAAGATTGTACTTTTTGGAGAAATGTCCTCTGGTCTGATGAAACAAAAATAGAACTGTTTGGCCATAATGACCATCATTATGTTTGAAGGAAAAGGGAGAGACTTGCAAGCCAAAGAACACCATCCCAACCGTGAAGCACGGGGGTGGCAGCATCATGTTGTGGGGGTGCTTTGCTGCAGGAGGGACTGGTGCACTTCACCAAATAGATGGCATCATGAGGAAGGAATATTATGTGGATATATTGAAGCAACATCTCAAGACATCAGTCAGGAAGTTAAAGCTTGGTCGCAAATGTGTTTTCCAAATGGACAATGACCCCAAGTATACTTCCAAAGTTGTGGCGAAAATGGCTTAAGGACAACAATGTCAAGGTATTGGAGTGGCCATCACAAAGCCCTGACCTCAATCCCATACAAAAGTTGTGGGCAGAACTGAAGAAGCGTATGCGAGCAAGGACGCCTACAAACCTGACTCAGTTACACCAGATCTGTCAGGAGGAATGGGACAAAATTCACCCACCTTATTGTGGGAAGCTTGTGGAAGGCAACTCAAAATGTTTGACCCAAGTTAAACAATTTAAAAGCAATGCTACCAAATTATAATTGAGTGTATGTAAACTTCTGACCCACTGGGAATGTGATGAAAGAAATAATAGCTGAAATAAATAATTTTCTCTACTATTATTCTGACATTTCACATTCTTTAAATAAATGGGTGATCCTAACTGACCTAAGACACAGAATTTTTACAAGGATTAAATGTCAGGAATTGTGAAAAACTGAGTTTAAATGTATTTGGCTAAGGTGTATGTAAACCTCCGACTCCAAGTGTATATAATACTGTTTGGTTCATCCAAATTAAACACCTTAGAATATCCACAGTAGCAAATACTCTGTAGTTTGGATCCAGTGAGTTGATCCAAGATCTGGATTGCTTTAGGTACTGTACTTCCAGCTTAACTAAAATCAAATCAAAATGTATTGGTCACATACACATGGTTAGCAGATGCTATTGCGAGTGTAGCGAAATGCTTGTGCTTCTAGTTCCGACCATGCAGTAATATCTAACAAGTAATCTATCAATTTCCCAACAACAACCTTATACACACAAGTGTAAAGGAATGAATAAGAATATGTACATATAAATATATGGATGAGCGATGGCCAAACGGCATAGGCAAGATGCAGTAGATGGTATAGAGTACAGCATATACATATGAGATGAGTAATGTAGGGTATGTAAACATTATATAAAGTGGCATTGTTTAAAGTGACTAGTGATACATTTATTACATCCCGTTTTTAATTATTAAAGTGGCAAGAGATTTGAGTCAGTATGTTGGCAGCAGCCACTCAATGTTAGTGATGGGTGTTTAACAGTCTGGTGGCCTTGAGATAGATGCTGTTTTTCAGTCTCTCTGTCCCAGCTTTGATGCACCTGCACTGACCTCGCCTTCTGGATGATAGTGGGGTGAACATGCAGTGGCTCGGGTGGTTGTTGTCCTTGATGTTCGTTATGGCCTTCCTGTGACATCGGGTGGTGTAGGTGTCCTGGAGGGCAGGTAGGTTGCCCCCGGTGATGCGTTGTGCAGACCTCACTACCCTCTGGAGAGTCTTACGGTTGTGGGTGGAGCAGTTGCTGTACCAGGTGGTGATACAGCCTGACCGGATGCTCTCGACTGTGCATCTGTAAATGTTTGTGTGTTTTTGGTGACAAGACACATTTCTTCAGCCTCCTGATGAGGCGCTGTTGCAACAACTTAACCATTGTTGTGTAGAAAACAGCTGGAGTGTAAGGACCCTTCTCAACATCCTCTAGATAGACCGTCACCATCACCAATCACCTCTTTCAACAAACAGATCAAACAGGTTCCAATAGCTGATTTACTGACTGCGGAGGAAGAGTCAGACCCAACTAGATAGAAACACCTGGAAAAAGAACAGTCCCATGCCTCCTACAGCCCTGGGGTGCATTCCACACCATGCTGCTATCCCGCCCATTAGCACTGCTCTACTATTTAAAGCACAAGTCTTTTTCTGTCATCCATGGAACGTTACTACTGAGTTATGAGTTATAATACACACAAAGCTCAAGAGCAAGAGCCACTAAAAATGGATCTCAGTCTCTTTTTCTGATCGTATCTGTCCGTCCCAAGAGATCGATGGGTAGCATATCTGGCTAGTGCTACTAGACTGACACACAGGTTATCACACACTCACACAGTACAATCTACTGCTTACAACTGACTCCTCAGTCTCTCTCTAGTCCTTATCAGTGTTAATATTTAGCCCTGCCCTGACCTGTTTAGTGTATTAACTTAAGAAGAGAGAGTCTCTGAGTGTGGTCGGTTCTTCTGCTCATACTGTACCTCTTCATTAATCGCTTGGGTTGAACTTAACTTACTACAACTCACTATTTAGACTCTCCCTCCTTTAACTCTTTCAATAATAAAACACAAGTATGGCCGGGCTCCAGGATGGAAACTGTGAAAGGGTGACAGCGTTCTGTGAACCAGTCCCTGCCTGCTCACCATAGCTTTGTGAAAGAGGCCAAACTGAATCAAGTTCAAACACGGAGGAGAGTCAAGGGGGCTGTTACTTATTGACTAAGATACATTATTTTGAGAAATTGAGTGGAAACCTTTACCCTAGGAGTGGAGTGGAGGAAACTTGGGCCCTGCAGACATGATGTGTCTCATCATGGGGGAAAGAGAGAGATAATGATGATCTGGTTTGTGTAAATTGTCCCTCATCAAGGCTAATCCAGATGCTTATTGCAGAACATGCCTGATTGGAGGGAGCGGATGGAGGGATGGAATAAAGAGAGGAGAGGAAAAGAGTAGTAATGACAGAGTTTTCCACCTCCTCCTTCCATAAACAGAGTACAACAGTGGAATCACGTTGAGGGTGAAAGACAAGTTTATTGTGGTTAGTTAGTTCATGTATAGTCAGTGTTACCTGCGGGGGGTAGGGTGGGGACTTCATGCGGGGGTTGGTGGATGGGGTCTTCCTGGGGGGGGTAGGATGGGAACTTTATGCGGGGGTAGGGTGATGGCTTCATGCGGGGGTAGAATGGGGTCTTCCTGGGGGGATAGGGTGGGGTCTTCCTGGGGGATAGGGTGGGGTCTTCCTGTGGGGGATAGGATGGGGTCTTCCTGTGGGGGATAGGATGGGGTCTTCCTGTGGGGGATAGGATGGGGTCTTCCTGCGGGGATAGGATGGGGTCTTCCTGCGGGGATAGGATGGGGTCTTCCTGCGGGGATAGGATGGGGTCTTCCTGTGGGGGATAGGATGGGGTCTTCCTGTGGGGGATAGGATGGGGTCTTCCTGCGGGGATAGGATGGGGTCTTCCTGCGGGGATAGGATGGGGTCTTCCTGCGGGGATAGGATGGGGTCTTCCTGCGGGGATAGGATGGGGTCTTCCTGTGGGGGATAGGATGGGGTCTTCCTGTGGGGGATAGGATGGGGTCTTCCTGCGGGGGATAGGATGGGGTCTTCCTGCGGGGATAGGATGGGGTCTTCCTGTGGGGGATAGGATGGGGTCTTCCTGTGGGGGATAGGATGGGGTCTTCCTGTGGGGGATAGGATGGGGTCTTCCTGTGGGGGATAGGATGGGGTCTTCCTGTGGGGGATAGGATGGGGTCTTCCTGTGGGGGATAGGATGGGGTCTTCCTGTGGGGGATAGGATGGGGTCTTCCTGCGGGGATAGGATGGGGTCTTCCTGTGGGGGATAGGATGGGGTCTTCCTGTGGGGGATAGGATGGGGTCTTCCTGTGGGGGATAGGATGGGGTCTTCCTGTGGGGGATAGGATGGGGTCTTCCTGTGGGGGATAGGATGGGGTCTTCCTGTGGGGGATAGGATGGGGTCTTCCTGTGGGGGATAGGATGGGGTCTTCCTGTGGGGATAGGATGGGGTCTTCCTGTGGGGGATAGGATGGGGTCTTCCTGTGGGGGATAGGATGGGGTCTTCCTGTGGGGGATAGGATGGGGTCTTCCTGTGGGGGATAGGATGGGGTCTTCCTGTGGGGGATAGGATGGGGTCTTCCTGTGGGGGATAGGATGGGGTCTTCCTGTGGGGGATAGGATGGGGTCTTCCTGCGGGGATAGGATGGGGTCTTCCTGTGGGGGATAGGATGGGGTCTTCCTGTGGGGGATAGGATGGGGTCTTCCTGTGGGGGATAGGATGGGGTCTTCCTGCGGGGATAGGATGGGGTCTTCCTGCGGGGATAGGATGGGGTCTTCCTGCGGGGATAGGATGGGGTCTTCCTGTGGGGGATAGGATGGGGTCTTCCTGTGGGGGATAGGATGGGGTCTTCCTGCGGGGGATAGGATGGGGTCTTCCTGCGGGGATAGGATGGGGTCTTCCTGTGGGGGATAGGATGGGGTCTTCCTGTGGGGGATAGGATGGGGTCTTCCTGTGGGGGATAGGATGGGGTCTTCCTGTGGGGGATAGGATGGGGTCTTCCTGTGGGGGATAGGATGGGGTCTTCCTGTGGGGGATAGGATGGGGTCTTCCTGTGGGGGATAGGATGGGGTCTTCCTGCGGGGATAGGATGGGGTCTTCCTGTGGGGGATAGGATGGGGTCTTCCTGGGGCATACATACAAATAAATGCAGTGGTGGCATGCGGCTCCTAAATGCACAGAGGAAGAGAGGAGGGTTGGGTAACAGGAATCCCTAGCTCCAGGCACCAGTTGATAACAAGTTCTACATTACAGTTTATGGAATCTCTACTGGAATCTCTACTGGACTTGTTCAATTCCCATTTTTAAAGATGATAAAAGTCACTTTGAATAGAAACGTTTGCTAAATGACCATATTATGTTTTTATTACAAGCAGTAATTGAGGTCTTTTAGTGAGTTGGTTGTGTGTCCATCCAGTTTACCAGTTATTTGTTGGCTGCACTGCAGATAGGGGAGGAGTGAGAGAGGTAGTTGAGGAAGGGGAGCCATAATGATGCAGGCAGGCGACTCTGGTCCATCTGGCTACAGCAGGTCTGTCAGTGTGAGGTCTGGTCTTTGGCTCGTTCGCTCATCACCTCCTAATGCTAGGAAAAGCAGACAGGTCCTTTCCCTCTGTCCAGATGAAACAGGATCACATCCATTGGCTTCATGCTGACTTCTATCACTTTATTACCTGCTCTAGGGGAGGGAGTGAGCAGTTTGGCTCAGAGGAAGGGGAATATGAAAGTGCATTATTATTATTATTATTCTGAGGGGGAAAACATATTATTTGACCAGAGTGAACCTCATCAAACAGGAAAAGGACCCGTAGATGGAATGACTGACTCTACTGACTGACTCTACTGACGGAGTATTTTGGCCTACTGACTCTACTGGCTTACTGACTCTACTGTACTGTACTCACTATACTGGCTCTACTGTACTCACTATACTGGCTCTACTGGCTTAATGGCTCTACTGGCTTACTGGCTCTACTGTACTGTACTCACTATACTGGCTCTACTGTACTCACTATACTGGCTCTACTGGCTTACTGGCTCTACTGGCTTACTGGCTCTACTGTACTGTACTCACTATACTGGCTCTACTGTACTCACTATACTGGCTCTACTGGCTTACTGGCTCTACTGTACTGTACTCACTATACTGGCTCTACTGTACTCACTATACTGGCTCTACTGGCTTACTGGCTCTACTGGCTTACTGGCTCTACTGTACTGTACTCACTATACTGGCTCTACTGGCTTATTGGCTCTACTGTACTGTACTCACTATACTGGCTCTACTGTACTCACTATACTGGCTCTACTGGCTTACTTGCTCTACTGTACTGTACTCACTATACTGGCTCTACTGGCTTACTGGCTCTACTGTACTGTACTCACTATACTGGCTCTACTGGCTTACTGGCTCTACTGTACAGTACTCACTACTGGCTCTACTGTACTGTGCTCACTATACTGGCTCTACTGGCTTACTGGCTCTACTGTACTGTACTCACTATACTGGCTCTGCTGGCTTACTGGCTCTACTGGCTTACTGACTGACTGTACTATACTGGCTTACTGACTGACTGTACTCTACTGACTCTACTGTACTGTACTGACTATACTGGCTCTACTGTACTCACTATACTGTCTCTACTGTACTGTACTCTACTGAATCTACTGGCTTACTGACTACTGTACTCACTATACTGGCTCTACTGGCTCTACTGGCTTACTGACTGGCTCTACTGCACTCACTATACTGGCTCTACTGTACTGTACTCACTACTGGTTCTACTGTACTGTACTCTACTGACTCTACTGGCTTACTGACTCTACTGTACTGTACTCACTATACTGGCTCTACTGGCTTACTGGCTCTACTGGCTTACTGACTCTACTGTACTCACTATACTGGCTCTACTGGCTTACTTACTGACTACCCTACAGACTCTACTGGCTTACTGACTGACTGTACTGTACTCACTATACTGGCTCTACTGTACTGTACTCACTATACTGGCTCTACTGGCTTACTGACTGACTACCCTACTGGCTTACTGACTACTGGCTTACTGACTGACTGTACTCTACTGACTTACTGACTCTACTGTACTGTACTCACTATACTGGCTCTACTGTACTGTACTCACTATACTGGCTCTACTGGCTCTACTGGCTTACTGACTGACTACCCTACTGACTACTGGCTTACTGACTACTGGCTTACTGACTGACTGTACTCTACTGACTCTACTGGCTTACTGACTCTACTGTACTGTACTCACTATACTGGCTCTACTGGCTTACTGGCTCTACTGTACTGTACTCACTATACTGCCTCTACTGTACTGTACTCACTATACTGGCTCTACTGGCTTACTGGCTTACTGACTGACTACCCTACTGACTCTACTGGCTTAATGACTGACTGTACTGTACTGACTCTACTGGCTTACTGACTACTGGCTTACTGACTGACTGTACTCTACTGACTACTGGCTTGCTGACTGCCTACTCTACTGACTCTACTGGCTTACTGACTCTACTGGCTTACTGACTGACTGTACTCTACTGACTCTACTGGTTTACTGACTCTACTGTACTCACTATACTGGCTCTACTGTACTGTACTCACTATACTGGCTCTACTGGCTTACTGGCTCTACTGTACTGTACTCACTATACTGGCTCTACTGTACTGTACTCACTATACTGGCTCTACTGGCTTACTGACTCTACTGGCTTACTGACTGACTACCCTACTGGCTTACTGACTCTACTGGCTTACTGACTGTACTGTACTGACTCTACTGGCTTACTGACTGTACTGTACTGACTCTACTGGCTTACTGACTGACTGTACTGTACTGACTCTACTGGCTTACTGACTGACTGTACTGACTACTGGCTTACTGACTGTACTCTACTGGCTTTACTGACTGACTGTACTGTACTGACTCTACTGGCTTACTGACTGACTGTACTCTACTGACTCTACTGGCTTACTGACTGACTGTACTCTACTGACTCTACTGGCTTACTGACTGACTGTACTCTACTGACTCTACTGGTTAAATGACTCTACTGGCTTACTGACTGACTACTCTACTGGCTTACTGACTCTACTGGCTTACTGACTGACTGTACTCTACTGACTCTACTGGCTTACTTTCTGACTACTGGCTTACTGACTGACTGTACTCTACTGGCTTACTGACTGACTGACTACTGTACTGACTACTGGTGTACTGGCTTACTGACTGACTGTACTCTACTGACTACTGGCTTACTGACTCTACTGTACTGTTCTCACTATACTGGCTCTACTGGCTTACTGACTGACTACTCTACTGACTCTACTGGCTTACTGACTCTACTGGCTTACTGACTGACTGTACTGACTACTGACTCTACTGGCTTACTGATGTACTGTACTGACTATACTGGCTTACTGACTCTACTGTACTGTACTCACTATACTGGCTCTACTGGCTTACTGACTGACTGTACTCTACTGGCTTACTGACTACTGGCTTACTGACTGACTGTACTCTACTGAGTCTACTGGCTTACTGAGTGTACTGTACTCACTATACTGGCTCTACTGCCTTACTTACTGACTGTACTCTACTGACTCTACTGGCTTACTGACTGTACTGTACTGACTACTGGCTTACTGACTGACTGTACTGTACTGACTCTACTGGCTTACTGACTAACTGTACTCTACTGACTATACTGGCTTGCTGACTCTACTGGCTTACTGACTGACTTTACTCTACTGACTACTGGTTTAATGACTCTACTGGCTTACTGACTGACTACTCTACTGACTCTACTGGCTTACTGACTCTACTGGCTTGCTGACTGACTGTACTGTACTGACTACTGGCTTACGGACTGACTGTACTGTTCTGACTGTCCTGGCTTACTGACTGTACTCTACTGGCTTACTGACTGACTGTACTGTACTGACTCTACTGACTGACTGTACTCTACTGACTCTACTGGCTTACTGACTGACTGTACTCGACTGACTCTACTGGCTTACTGACTGACTGTACTCGACTGACTCTACTGGCTTACTGACTGACTGTACTCTACTGGATTACTGACTGACTGTACTGACTACTGGCTTACGGACTGACTGTACTGTACTGACTATACTGGCTTACTGACTGTACTCTACTGGCTTACTGACTACTGGCTTACTGACTGACTGTACTCTACTGACTACTGGCTTGCTGACTGCCTACTCTACTGACTCTACTGGCTTACTGACTCTACTGGCTTACTGACTGACTACTCTACTGACTCTACTGGTTACTGACTGACTACTCTACTGGCTTACTGACTCTACTGGCTTACTGACTGACTGTACTGTACTGACTACTGACTCTACTGGCTTACTGACTGTACTGTACTAACTACTGGCTTACTGACTGTACTGTACTAACTACTGGCTTACTGACTGACTGTACTCTACTGGCTTACTGACTGACTGTACTCTACTGGCTTACTGACTGACTGTACTCTACTGGCTTACTGACTCTACTGGCTTACTGACTGACTGTACTCTACTGACTCTACTGGTTTAATGACTCTGGCTTACTGACTGACTGTACTCTACTGACTCTACTGGTTTAATGACTCTGTCTTACTGACTGACTACTCTACTGACTCTACTGGCTTACTGACTCTACTGCTTGCTGACTGACTGTACTGTACTGACTCTACTGGCTTACTGACTGACTGTACTCTACTGGCTCTACTGGCTTACTGACTGACTGCACTCGACTGACTACTGGCTTACCTACTGACTGTACTCTACTGACTGACTGTACTGTACTGACTATACTGGCTTACTGACTGTACTCTACTGGCTTAATGACTGACTACTCTACTGACTTACTGACTCTACTGGTTTAATGACTCTATTGGCTTACTGACTGACTACTCTACTGACTCTACTGCTTGCTGACTGACTGTACTGTACTGACTCTACTGGCTTACTGACTGACTGTACTCTACTGGCTCTACTGGCTTACTGACTGACTGCACTCGACTGACTACTGGCTTACCTACTGACTGTACTCTACTGACTGACTGTACTGTACTGACTATACTGGCTTACTGACTGTACTCTACTGGCTTAATGACTGACTACTCTACTGACTTACTGACTCTACTGGTTTAATGACTCTATTGGCTTACTGACTGACTACTCTACTGACTCTACTGGCTTACGGACTGACTGTACTGTACTGACTACTGGCTTACTGACTCTACTGGCTTACTGACTGACTGTACTGTACTGGCTTACTGACTCTACTGGCTTACTGACGGACTGTACTATACTGGCTCTACTGGCTTACTGACTACTGGCTTACTGACTGACTGTACTGTACTGGCTTACTGACTACTGACTTACTGACTCTACTGACTATACTGGCTTACTGACTCTACTGGCTTACTGACTGACTGTACTCTACTGACTACTGGTTTAATGACTCTTGGCTTACTGACTGACTACTCTACTGACTCTACTGGCTTACAGACTGACTATACAGTACTGGCTTACTGACTCTACTGGCTTACTGACTGACTGTACTGTACTGGCTTACTGACTCTACTGGCTTACTGACGGACTGTACTGTACTGGCTCTACTGGCTTACTGACTGTACTCTACTGGCTTACTGACTGTACTCTACTGACTTACTGACTGACTGTACTGTACTGACTATACTGGCTTACTGACTGTACTCTACTGGCTTACTGACTGACTGTACTCTACTGGCTTACTGACTGACTGTACTGACTACTGGCTTACTGACTGGCTGTACTCTACTGGCTTACTGACTCTACTGACTCTACTGGCTTACTGACTGCCTGTACTGTACTGACTCTACTGGCTTACTGACTCTACTGGCTTACTGACTGACTACTGTACTGACTCTACTGGCTTACTGACTCTACTGGCTTACTGACTGACTGTACTGTACTGGCTCTACTGGCTTACTGACTCTACTGTCTTACTGACTGACTGTACTGTACTGACTATACTGACTTACTGACTACTCTACTGGCTTACTGACTGACTGTACTGTACTGGCTCTACTGGCTTACTGACTCTACTGTCTTACTGACTGACTGTACTGTACTGACTATACTGACTTACTGACTACTCTACTGGCTTACTGACTGACTGTACTGTACTGACTCTACTGGCTTACTGACTGTACTCTACTGGCTTACTGACTACTGTACTGGCTTACTGACTACTGGCTTACTGACTGTACTGTACTGACTATACTGGCTCTACTGACTTACTGACTGACTACTGACTGACTATACTGTAAGACTACTATAGGGCCTTGATGAGGGCAGAAGGCGAGTGGAGAATGATGTTTAAAAAAAAACTGGTTGAATTGAAATTGCATTTAACACACCAGGCATCAGTGTTTTTCCTTTCTTCCATACAAAAGGTCTACAAGCTACAGTTATTCTAGCTGTCTGAATACACTGACTACTACTAGTAACACATGGATGTGTTTTTAACTCTCTGAGAGAGGGGTGTATATAGAACATGTTTTTTTTCTGAGAGTGAGGGGTGGATGGATGTGTTTTCTCTTCGTCATCGGGTAGGTTCCTGTTGGAGCTTGTTTAGTGGTGGGCGGAGGACGGTGGCAGTACATGTGGGGCCCTCTCCCTCCTCTCTCCTGCCTATTGAATGTCAACATGTGCTGCAGAAATACGCTCAGTATGCTGAAGTCAGACAGAGCTAAGGCACCCAAGGTCATTATTCAGGCATTACCAGAAAGCTGACTCAGATACCTAGAGGAGTAGCTAGAGCCCCCCTTTCACAAAAAGAGAAGGAACCTTCCAGTAGAGATACAATAGCCTAAAGTGGCTTATGTCATAAACCTGTTCTGTTTCATTCTGTGGGACGGTGGAATCTCCACTGAGCTCTATAGAAGAGTCTAATGCACCACAGGATTACTGGGGCAAAGACTGTAATCTGACTCTGCTAGGATGAGATCAAGGGTCTTCCTAACTAAAGTCGTATGTTATCTCTCTGAACAGTTATCAGTTAAGAGGAGATCAGAGAAGGGCCATCTACTATAGATGACTATTAGAAGGTGAAGCATTTGGAAAGAAAAGCAGAATACTGTAGATGTACAGGACTTAGCCTATAACTACAGTACAGCTATAAGATCCCATTGTAAAGATGGGGAGTCTTTCAGCAGGCATTAGGGCAGATTGTTTTGGGGGAGCCCTTTGGTTAAGTGGAGAAGTAACACAGGTACAGTCAGATGTAATCAGATCCATATGTTATGAACAGCATGAAACAGACCCATTTTCAATTGCAAGTTAGTGTGGCATCATGCCATTAAAAAAAAGTTGTAGCTACTTACTACTGTAAGTGACTGCAGTACTTGTGCAGTAGTAGCTGAATACATATCTGATTTAGTAGTTGTGATGATCGTAACTTCTCCTTAACCGCAGCAGCCCGTTATAATTCTCTCAACTGTTTTTCTGAATGGCTGGATGCCTAAGATGTCTGGCCAGATCATTAGATCTGTAGGAGGAAAACTGGAAAATAAGGGGATGTTTCCTTTCCTAAGCCAGCCAGAACTCTGGCAGCGCAACGTAGCCTAGCGCGTGGTGGACCGACCGGCGGAGGGAGGAGGGAGGCAGGGATTTTAAATAAATAGAGTTATTCCACTCGTCTCTCCATAATGTTAACCAGGCAAGACAAACAGCAGGATATTTAGACTTTGATTACTTTTTAATAGCTGTAAAAAATACTCTCCACAGAGTTTTTGTGTCCATAAAGATGACATCATTGAGATGTTTCTGGTCCCCCAGCCAGAACCAATTGAAATCCCTCTGCTTTCCGAAGTTTTTCTGTGGTTCATATTGAGCCATGTCTGCTGGGGCAGGGAGTCTTACACTGACTGTAACGGAGAGGAGGACCAAAATGCAGTGTGGTTAGTGTTCAACATGTTTAATATAGACGATAAATGAGAACATAACAAAATACAAAACAACAAATGTGAAAACCGAAACAGTCCTATCTGGTGCAATGACACAAAGACAGAAGACAACCACCCACAAAGTACCCACAGAATATGGCTTCCTAAATATGGTTCCCAATCAGAGACAACGATAGACAGCTACCTCTAATTGAGAACCAATCTAGGCAACCATAGACATACAAACTACCTAGAAAGGAAACAGCCCCATAAACATACAAAAAAACCTAGACCAGGGAAAAAACACATAAATCCCCCATGTCACACTCTGACCTAACCAAAATCATCAAGAAAACAAAGGTAACTAAGGCCAGGGTGTGACACTGACATAATGATCATTAGGAAAATAGACAGTAACCCAGAAGACACATTCCAAAATATTACACAAGACTTAAAGATGGGTCTGAAATATAGTGCAATGATCATAGATTGTCTTCATAATTAGGTTATTTGGCCGGAGTGTATTGCATGTCAGCTGCATTGAGCTACATGACTTATTCAACTCAGCATTACTGTATGATCTTTAGATTTGATGGTCTTGGTTTTCTATTTGAAAACTATTTGACAGATACTATAATTCACTTCCTCCCAGATTCACATTGACATAGGAATTAGTCCAAGAGCTGGCAATTCAATTAGGGGAGGATTTGATGGAGTCCTTTGTGTCAAATTTGTCTGTTGACTCCATCTGTTTGTGAGGAGGAGGAGGTGGGTTGTCTCTATGCTGAATCCCTATGGGTGCCATTCTGCCATTTATTAATTAATTCACACATAATTTGAAAAGCAGACTAAGGGCCGAATGCATTGTCTCTCGCCAGGCCCAGCCTGGAGTGGGAATGCTGTGATCTTGCCGTCTGTCAAAATGGAGTCCTACAATGTGTTTTACTCATCTGTCATGTCTTCTCTCTCTCTTTTTGTCTTTTTAGATGGACGACCCCAGTGGGAAGTGGAGGCGAAAATCATCCGTGAGAAAAGTCAAGGAGTAAGTAGAACACAAGCTTTCTACACCTCTCTGTAGCTTAGCTGTCACAAACATGATGTATATTATTCTGTATCATTAGGCTATATTTTTACAGCTGTTATATTGATGTAGCATTATTCATTCATTATTACTAAAGTATCCTGACTAATGTGAATGTCTGTGAAAAGTGGAAACGTTGACTGTGTTGGTTCCTTCTCCCAGTCGAGCATCGTAGTGGAGGTCCCTCCCTACCACAGTAAGACTGTGACCTCGGCTGTTCAGGTGCAGTTCTACGTGTGTAACGGCAAACGGAAAAGGAGCCAATCACAACGCTTCACTTACCTGTCAGGTAGGAGGATCTACATTCTACACTAGAGGTCGACCGGTTATGATTTTTCACCGCCGATACCAATACCGATTATTGGAGGATCAAAAAAGTCGATACCAATTAATCGGCCAATTTGATTTATTTATTTGTAATAATGACAATTACAACAATACTGAATGAACACTTATTTTAACTTAATATAATACATAAATAAAATCAATTTAGCCTCAAGTAAATAATGAAACATGTTCAATTTGGTTTAAATAATGCAAAAACAAAGTGTTGGAGAAGAAAGTAAAAGTGCAATATGTGCTATGTAAGAAAGCTAACGTTTCAGTTCCTTGCTCAGAACATGAGAACATATGAAAGCTGGTGGTTCCTTTTAACATGAGTCTTCAATATTCCCAGGTAAGAAGTTTTGGGTTGTAGTTATTATAGGAATTATAGGACTATTTCCCTCTATACCATTTGTATTTCATTAACCTTTGACTATTGGATGTTCTTATAGGCACTTTAGTATTGCCAGTGTAACAGTATAGCTTCCGTCCCTCTCCTCGCTCCTCCCTGGGCTCGAACCAGCAACACAACGACAACAGCCACCATCGAAGCAGCGTTACCCATGCAGAGCAAGGGGAACAACTACTAGAAGGCTCAGAGCGAGTGACGTTTGAAACACTATTAGCGCACGCTAACTAGCTAGCCATTTCACTTCGGTTACACCAGCCTCATCTTGGGTGTTCATAGGCTTGAAGTCATAAACAGCGCAATGCTTGATGCACAATGAAGAGCTGCTGGCAAAACGCATGAAAGTGCTGTTTGAATTAATGTTTACGCGCCTGCTTCTGCCTACCACCGCTCAGTCAGATACTTAGATACTTGTATGCTCAGTCAGATTATATGCAACGCAGGACACGCTAGATAATATCTAGTAATATCATCAACCATGTGTAGTTAACTAGTGATTATGATTGATTGTTTTTTATAAGATAAGTTTAATGCTAGCTAGCAACTTACCTTGGCTTACTGCATTCGCGTAACAGGCAGTCTCCTTGTGGAGTGCAACGAGAGAGAGGCAGGTTGTTATTGCGTTGGACTAGTTGACTGTAAGGTTGCAAGATTGGATCCCCCAAACGGACAAGGTGAAAATCTGTCGTTCTGCCCCTGAACGAGGCAGTTAACCCACCGTTCCTGGGCCGTCTTTGAAAATAAGAATGCGTTCTTAACTGACTTGCCTAGTTAAATAAAGGTATACAAAAATCGGCAAATCGGCGCCCCAAAATACCGATTTCCGATTGGTATGAAAACTTGAAATCGTCCCTAATTAATC